>NW_026108227.1:0-13904 GCF_022539315.1 Serinus canaria | reverse complement strand
GGGGGAGGGGGCGAGGGGGGCGGCCAGGACCCCCCCACCCCCCCTTGAAAGGGGGGGCCGGGCTCTTCCTGAGAAGTGGAGGCAGGGAAGGGAAAAAAGGGGAGGGGGGGGAGGGGAGGGGGGCCGGGACCCCCCCCCACCCACCCCCCACTCAGCCCCTCCCCAGTTTGGTCCCTGGAGCTGGGTGGGGAGGGGTCCGAGGGGATTTTGGGGGGGGGGGGGGGTCTCCCCGTAAAGTGTCTGTGTGGGGGGGGGAGGGGGAGGGGGAGGGGAGGGGTCCCGGCCGGGGTGGGGGAGGGGCTAAGTCCACTTTACTGGCCGTTAATGCATGAGAGGATGCACAGGAGTGCTCGGACATTCACTAAACTATTGCTATCGTTAAATATTCCCAAGGTTTGGGGGGGGGGTCCCCCTTTTTTTGGGGGAGTTTCCCCTTTTTTGGAGGATTCTCCCATTTTTCAGGGGGATTCTCCCCTTTTTTGAGGGGGATTCTCCCCATTTTTGGGGGGATTCTCTCATTTTTTGGGGGGATTCTCCCCATTTTTTGGGGGGATTCTCCCCATTTTTTGGGAGGATTCTCTCAATTTTTTGGGGGGATTCTCCCCATTTTTTGGGAGGATTCTCTCAATTTTTGGGGGGGATTCTCCCCATTTTTTGGGAGGATTCTCCCCATTTTTTGGGAGGATTCTCTCAATTTTTGGGGGGGATTCTCCCCTTTTTTGAGGAGGATTCTCTCAATTTTTTGGGAGGATTCTCTCAATTTTTGGGGGGGATTCTCCCCTTTTTTGAGGAGGATTCTCCCCATTTTTGGGGGGATTCTCCCCATTTTTTGAGGAGGATTCTCCCCTTTTTGAGGGGGGGGGACAAGGAGGGGAGGGAGAGGGGAGGGGGGGATCCTGTTCCTGCTCTTAATTCGAAAATGAAATTTGAAAGAAAGCAAGAAAAAAAAAAAAAAACACCTCTTTTTTTTTTTTTTTTCTCTTTTTTTTTTTTGGCTTTACACCAGTCTGTGAGTTTGTGGTGCTGGAAATAAAAAATAAAAAGGGGGATGGGGAAGGGGGCTAGATTTTGGGGAGGGGTCTAAACAGCATGAAAGGGCCTCATAGTGGGGGTGGGGGGGCCCATTCACGCTGCTTTATGGGGTTGGGGGAGGGGGGAGGAAAAAAAAAAAAAAACCCCAAAAAAGTGGGATCAGCAGGCAGCGAGAGCAGCTCCAGAGGAGGAGTGGTGGGGGGTGTGGGGAGACCCCCGGACCCCCCCTCACGGGTTGGGAGCGTGTTTTCCCTGATAAAATTCCTCCCACCGGCTCTGGAAGAACCGGCGCATGGCGTGGCCAGCCCGGCCCACGGCTGAGTCGTCCTCGTTGAAGGTCTGGCAGTTGTCGAACACCAAAAGGGCGTCGGCTGCAAACTCGGCCGAGCTCGAGTACCTGAGGGATGGCACAGCCTGGGTGGGGGGCGCTTGGGACCACCAAGGACACCCCCAGACCCCTCAGCAGCAAAGGAACCCCGTCCCTGTGAGGGAGGTTTGGGAGGGGAACTGATCCTCCATCCCTGGGAGAGACCCCCAAAACTCCATTCCCAGGAGGGGATGGGATCCCCAGGAGAGACCCCCATCCTTGGGAAGGACCCCCAAAACCCCATTCCTAGGAGGGGATGGGATCCCTAGGAAAGACCCCAAAACCCAGGAGAGACCCCATCAATCCCATTCCCAGGAGGGGGTAGGATCCCTTGGAGGGACCCCCAAAACCCAGGAGAGACCCCCAGAGCCTAGGAGAGACCCCAACAGCCCTGGGAGGGACCCCCATCCCAGCTGAGGGACCCCTCAGCACCGAAGGAACCCTGTCCCTGTGAGGGAGGTTCAGGAGAGGAACTGATCCCCCATCCTTGGGAGGGACCCCCAAAACCCCATTCCCAGGAAGGGGTGGGATCCCCAGGAGAGACCCCCAGAGCCCAGGACAGACCCCAACAGCCCTGGAGGTTCTCCCGTTCCCAACAGAAACCTCCAGCCCTGGAGGAACCCCCAAACCCACAAAGGTCATCCCTCGAGGGACCTCCAACCCCTGGGATGGACCCTGCCAGTCCAGGAGGAACCCCCAGCCCTGGATGGATCCCCCAGCCCCCAGAGCAGCCCCCAGCCCCAGGATGGATCCCCCAGCCCCTGGAGCAGCCCCCAGCCCAGCTCACCCCCCCCCGCAGCAGCCCCAGGCCCCCCAGGAGCAGCCACCAGGAGCCCCCAGCCCCGCTAACCCCCCCTGCAGCAGCCCCCAGCTCAGGATGGATCCCCCAGCCCCCCCAGCAGCCCCCAGCCCCCCCAAGCCCAGGAGCAGCCCCCAGCCCCGCTCACCCCCCCCAGGAGCAGCCCCCAGCCCCAGGAGCCCCCCCCCCAGCCCCCCCAGGAGCAGCCCCCACCCCCCCAGCAGTCCCCAGCCCCCCCAGGAGCAGCCCCCAGCCCCCAGCCCCAAAGAGACCCCAGCCCCCCCCAGGAGCAGCCCCCAGCCCCCAGGAGCAGCCCCCAGCCCACAGGAGCAGCCCCCAGCCCCAGGAGCGCCCCCAGCCCCGCTCACCCCCCCCGCAGCAGCCCCCAGCCCAGGAGCAGCCCCAGGAGCAGCCCCATCCCCAGGAGCCCCCCAGCCCCTCCCAGGAGCACTCCCCAGCCCCAGGAGCCCCCAGCCCCGCTCACCCCCCCCGCAGCAGGCGGGCCCGCATGGTGCCGAAGTCCATGGGTCTCTTGATGACGCGGCGGTAGCCGGGCACCAGGCGGGGGTTGACGGGCTCCAGGAAGGGCCAGGCGTCCTCGTGGGACTCCATCTCCATCAGGATGATCCTGGCACGGGGGGCACAGACCCGGCTGAGGCAAAACCCTCCCCTCGGGGGGGAGTTCTCCTTCACTCGGGCCACCAGTGCCTCAAAAGGCTGATTTATTGTTTTATATTTTATATTAAAATAGAAACCATTATCTATTTATAATATATATTAGATTCCTTATTATATATATAAAATGATATATTAGAACTACACTAAAAGAATAGAAGAGATGAGGATCTGACTCTGTGTTCAGAAGGCTGATTTAGTATTTTATATTAAAATATAAAATATTATATATTTATTATATATGTTATTTATATTATTATATATATAAATAATATATTAGAACTATACTAAAAGAATAGAAGAGATGAGAAAGAAGAAATGAGGATCTGACTCTGTGTTCAGAAGGCTGATTGAGTATTTTATATTTTATATTAAAATATCAAATATTATATAGTTATTATATATGATATTTATATTATATATATAAATAATATATTAGAACTATACTAAAAGAATAGAAGAGATGAGAAAGAAGAGATGAGGATCTGACTCCGTGTTCAGAAGGCTGATTTAGTATTTTATTACTTATATAAAATAGAAAATATATTTATATTTTTTATTTTATTATTATATATATATAAATAATATATCAAAACTATACTAAGAGATGAAAAGAAGGAATGAGGATCTGACTCCAAGTTTCAGAAAGCTGATTTATTATTTATTACTTATAATTAAAGTTTAAAATATTATAAATTTATTAGATCTATTATATTAGTTATATTATTACATATATAAATGAAATATTAGAACTACACTAAAAGAATAGAAGAGATGAGAAAGAAGAGATGAGGATCTGACTCCGTGTTCAGAAAGCTGATTGGTATTTTATTACTTATATTAAAATATAAAATATTATTTCTGATACATATTATTTATATTATTATATATATAAATGATATATTAAAACTAGGCTAAAACAATAGAAGAGATGAGAAAGAAGAGATGAGGATCTGACTCCGTGTTTCAGAAGGCTGATTTATTATTTTAAGATATATATGATATTTTAATATCTATATATATATATAACATAAATCAATAAATCAGCCTTCCGAAACGTGGAGTCAAAAATCTCATCTCTGCTTTCTCATCTATTCTTTTAGCATACTTTTAATATACCATGTTTATACATACTAATATAAATAATATCATATACATCATAATATATAATCTTTATATTTTAATATAAGTAATAAAATAATAAATCAGCCTTCTGAAACATGGAGTCAAGATTCTCACCTCTTCTATTCTTTTAGTACAGTTTTAATATATCATTTTTGATATAATATAATAAATAATCTATATCAATATATACTATTTGTATTTAAATATCATATATAATAAAACAATAAATTTTAATATAATGGATATCATAAAAGAATAAATTTTAATATTATATATAATAAAATACTAAATCAGCCTGCTGAAACATGAAGTCAAGATTCTCATCTCTTCTATTCTTTTAGTATAGCTTTAGTATATAATTTTTATATATAATATAAATAATATAATATATATCATAAATATAGAATATTTTATATTTTAATATAATATAAGTAATAAAATACTAAATCAGCCTTCTGAAACACAAAGTCAAGATTCCTATCAGGTCCCTGGGGGACACCGGGGGTCCCTGACCAGCGCAGCCCCCTCCCCACAAATTCCCATGGGTCCTGGGACACGGGGGTCGACCAGCGGCCCCCCACAAGCCCATGGGTCCCAGCGCAGCCCCCTCCCCTGCCCCACCCACAAGATTCCTGGGTACCAGGCCACTGGGGGTCCCTGACCAGCACAGCCCCCTCCCCACAAGATTCCCATGGGGTCCTGGGGGCACACTGGGGGTCCCTGACCAAGCGCAGCCCCCTCCCCATGCCCCCAGCCCCACAAGATTCCCATGGGGTCCCTGGGGCACACCGGGGGTCCCTGACCAGCGCAGCCCCCTCCCCACAAGATTCCCATGGGGTCCCTGCCCAGCACAGCCCCCTCCCCACGCCCCCAGCCCCACTCACTCGCAGAAGGTCAGGTCGCTGGGCTGCCCCCGCAGGGCCGAGCTCCTCCTGCGGGGAGGGCTCCGAGCCCGCCCGGGCACCGGGGGGACCCGGGCAGCCCCTCCCGGTGCCGCGGGGCCGGGCGGCGCCGCCGCGGGCTCGGCTCCTCCGAGCCGGGGCTTGCCCCGAGCCCGCGGCCCCGTTTCCGTTTCTTGCCTCGCCGGGGGGAGACGGGGTCCCGGTACTGCCCGGCCTGGGGGGGAAAGGGGGGTCACCCTCTGTGCCCTGTGCTCCTCTTCACACTGCCCGAGCCTCGGGAGACCCCCGGGGTCCCGCCCGGGGTGGGAAGGGGGCTCCTGGGGGTCAGGATAGCAATGGGAGGGCCACCAGGGTCTCTCCTAAGGGTGGGGGTCTCTCAGATCCATCAGGGTCTGCTCTGGGGGTGGGGGTCTCTCAGACATCATCAGGGTCTGCTCTAGGGTGGGGGTCTCTGACATCAGGGTCTCTCCTGGGGGTGGGGGTCTCTCAGACATCATCAGTGTCTGCTCTAGGGGTGGGGGTTTCTCAGACATTATCAGGGTCTCTCCTGGGGGTGGGGGTCTCTCATCAGGGTCTCTCCTGGGGACCAAATCCTGACTCCAGAGGGGTGGGAGCCCCTCTGGGCTCACCAGAGCTGGGGTGGGGACCCCTCCTGGGTCTCTCCTAGAGATATGAGGGTCCCTCCTGGAGATAAGAATTTTTCCTGGGAAAGGGGACCCCCCACCCAGGGGCATGGGGGTCCCTCAGAGACCACTGGGGTCTGTCCCAAGCACAGGGCTCTCCCCTGGGGCTGGGGGTCCCACTCTCCTGGGGCTGGGGGTCCCATGGGGGATCCCTCTTGGGAACCAGACTTTCTCCCATCACCAGCACCTCTCCTGGGGACGGGGGGCCCGGCAGGGAGTGGGATCCCTCTGGGACCACCCCGGCGGGGTTTGGGGGCTTCCCCCCGACCTACCCTGGCCACGCAGATGGAGCAGAACCAGTCGCCCTCGGGCACCTCTGTCATGCGGGGCCGGTGGCAGTAGAGGTGGCAGCCGCGGTCGCAGCCGTCGCACAGCAGCAGGTGCTCGTCGTCGTCCCCTCTCCGGCAAACCAGGCAGGTCTGGGGGGACACGGGGTGGGCTCAGAGCTGCTTTGGACCCCCCCTCTGTCCCCCCCCAGAGCGGGGTCTCACCACTCTGTTGACGGATTTCTCCCAGGCGATGGATTTCTCCAGCTGGAAGATGCACAGGGACACCTGGGCGGCGCTGCGGCAGCGCTCCAGCGTCTGCCGCCACGTCCGCACCCGCGGCGTGATCTCGTACGAGCTGCGGGGACAGCGGGGGGCTCAGCCCGGCACGGGGGTCCTGACCTGCCCCGGGGCATGGGGAACCCCCCACAGCCCACAAGGGATCCCACAAGGAGGGGTCTTGGTCGCTGCTCAGCCCTGACACCCATGAGACCCCTGTCCCCAGGGGAGACCCCTGTCCCCAGGGGAGATCCCATCCCTCTGAGAGACCCCATCCGTCTGAGAGACCCCATCCCTCTGAGAGACCCCATCCATAGGAAGAGACCCCATCCCCAAGAAGGAATCCCATCCTGAGGACACCCCCACCCCCAGGACAAACCCTGCTGACCCCCACGTTCTCAGGAGGGTGGGAATGAACCCTCAGCAATCCCCAGGAATGACCCCTTCTCATGAATTCCCAGGGATGACCCCTTCTCACCAATTCCCAGGAATGACCACTTCTCACCAATTCCCAGGAATGACCCCTCACCAATTTCCAGGAATGACCCCTTCTCATCAATTCCCAGGGATGACCCCTCACCAATTCCCAGGGATGACCCCTCACCAATTCCCAGGGAATAACCCCTCACCAATTCCCAGGGATGACCCCTTCTCACCAATTCCCAGGAATGACCCCTTCTCACCAATTCCCAGGGATGACCCCTTCTCAGCAATTCCCAGGGATGACCCCTTCTCACCAATTCCCAGGGATGACCCTTCTCACCAATTCCCAGGAATGAACCCTCACCAATTCCCAAGGATGACCCCTTCTCACCAATTCCCAGGGATGACCCCTTCTCACCAATTCCCAGGGATGACCCCTCACCAATTCCCAGGAATGACCCCTTCTCACCAATTCCCAGGGATAACCCCTTCCTAGCAATTCCCAGGGGATAACCCCTTCCCAAGGCACTGCAGGGCTCGGGTGGGGCCGTCAGCTGCACTCACATCTCGGTGGTGCCCACGCCCAGCTCCCCGGCTCCGCTCAGCACGGCTTTCTCCACCACCACCTCGTGCAGCGGCCACAGCGGCTCCTTGAGGTAGCGGCGCTCCAGGTTCTGCTCCAGCGCCGCCAGGCGCAGCACGGCCAGGTCCAGCGGGTTGGTGAGCTCCCGCCGCAGGGGCAGCCCCTCCCGCCTGCTGCGCACCGTGATGTCCTCCAGGGGCTCCACTTTGTGCTCGCAGTACCTCAGGTCATCCCGCACCGAGTCCGGGCTGGGACACGTCCAGCCCTGCGGAGGAGCGAGGTCAGTGCTGGTCGGTTTTTGGGTCAGTCAAGAATTGGGGTGACCCTGCCTGGCACCCACCCGGATCTGCAGGTCGGCCATGAGGACGCGCTGCTCCAGCTCCTCCACCCACTGCAGCACGCCCAGGTCGGTCTCGTAGGCTCTGTCGGGCACTGACCACTGAGCCAGGGCCTCCCGAGACACCGCGGCGGCGGCCGGGTCCGGGCGAGGGTGGAAGATGGGGTCTGGAGAGGAGAGAAGGGTCAGGGAGGGGAACAACATCCCAGGAGACAGGGGAGAGATGGGGTCTGGGGAGGAGAAAAGGGTCAGGGAGGTGAGCAACATCCCAGGAGACAGGGGAAAGATGGGGTCTGGAGAGGAGAGAAGGGTCAGGGAGGGGAACAACAGCCTGGGAGACAGGGAAAGATGGGGTCTGGAGAGGAGAGAAGGGTCAGGGAGGGGAACAACATCCCAGGAGACAGGGGAAAGATGGGGTCTGGAGAGGAGAGAAGGGTGAGGGAGGGGAACAACATCCTAGGATACAGGGAAAGATGGGGTCTGGAGAGGAGAGAAGGGTCAGGGAGGGGAACAACAGCCTGGGAGACAGGGAAAGATGGGGTCTGGAGAGGAGAGAAGGGTCAGGGAGGTGAGCAACAGCCCGGGTGACAGGGGAAAGATGGGGTCTGGGGAGGAGAGAAGGTGTCAGGGAGGGGAACAATATCCCAGGATACAATGGGGTCTGGGGAGGAGAGAAGGGTCAGGGATGGGGGAAAGGCAGAAGAGCCCCATCCCGGGAGACAATGGGGTCTGGAGAGGAGAAAGGGGGTCAGGGAGGAGAGCCACAACTGGGACATGATGGGGTCTGGGGAGGAGAGAAGGGTCAGGGAGGGGAACAACATCCCAGGAGACAGTGGGGTCTGGAGAGAAGAAAAGGGTCAGGGAGGAGAGCCACAGCCTGGGAGACAGGGGAAAGATAGGGTCTGGGGAGGAGAAGAAAAGGGTCAGGGAAGAGAGCCACAACTGGGACATGATGGGGTCTGGGAAGGAGAAAAGGGTCAGGAAAGAGAGCCACAGCCTGGGACATGATGGGGTCTGGAGAGGGGAAAAGGGGGGGACAGGCAGCAGAGCCCCATCCCAGGACAGAGGGGGAAGATGGGGCCTGGAGAGGAAAAAAGGGGTCAGGGAGGAGAGCAACATCCCAGGAGACAATGGGGTCTGGAGGGGAAAAAAGGGGTCAGGGAAGGGGGGAAAGGCAGCAGAGCCACATCTTGGGACACAGTGGGGTCTGGAGAGGAAAAAGGGGTCAGGGAAGGGTGGAAAGGCAGCAGAGCCCCATCCCAGGACACAGGAATCTGGAGAGGGGAAAAGGGGGGGTCAGGAGGGGCACAGAGGGGGGACAGGCAGCAACCCCCCCCACCCTGGTGGTGTGGGTGGAATGTGGGGTCTGGGAGGCAGAGGGTGGGCTCGGGGGGATACATGAGCAGTAGCCCCCCAGCCTAGAGAGCAGCCTGGAGCAGCAGAGGATGGGAGGTAAAGGGTGGGCTCAGGGGGGGACCAGGGAGCAGCCCCCTGCCTCAGGGATTTGGGCAGAAGATAAAATCTGGGGGCTCACAGGGGGACAAGGCAAGAGCCCCCCACCCAGCTGAGGGTCTGGGGGTGGGCTCTGGGGGTGGGATCAGGGAGGAAACAGAGAGCAGCCCCCTACCTCAGGGATTTGGGCAGAAGATGAAATTTGGGGTCTCACAGGGAGACAGACAAGAGCCCCCCACCCAGCTGGGGGTCTGGGGGCAGGGGGTGGGCTCAGCAGGGGGAACAGGGAGCAGCCCCTTGCCTTAGGGATTTGGGCAGAAGATAAAATATGGGGGCTCATAGGGGATCAAGGCAAGAGCCCCCCACCCGGCTGGGGGTCTGGGGGTGGTCCCTGGGGGTGGTCTCTGGGGGGGTCAGGGGGACTCACCGGTGGTGCTCCGGAGGCAAACCTCGCGCAGGAACTCCTTGTGCTTGGTCAGGTGCTTGTGCAGGGCTTTCTCCCGGATGCCACGCGGGTGCAGTGCCCGTGCCACTGCCTCCAGCTCCTCGGGGTCCCTCAGCCACCACCAGCCACTCTGCATCTCTGCAAGGCCAGTGCCACGGCTCAGTGCCGTGCCAGGGGCACCAGGGGGGGTCCCGGGGGTCCCGGCTCTCACCGGTGGGCACCGGCTGCTCCGTCAGCTGCGTCAGGTATTTCTGCTCCATCTGCTTGAAGAATTTGGTGGGGGGTCTCCCTCGGCGTTTGGGTTGTCCTGGCACGTCCTGGAGCTTTTCCAGACTGCCCTGGCTGCGGGGGCAGGCGCCGTGGGCCCTGGGGCCGGCGTGCACGGGCGTGGAGGCGAGCAGGGGAGCCGTGGGGTCGTCTGAGGGGAGGCCGTTCAGCTGGAGGGACGGGGGGAATGTCAGAGAAGACAGAAAATTATAAAATATTCTGCCTTGGAAAGGACCCACAAAGATTATCAGAGCTGGATCCTCAGCCCCTGAATCCTGGACACCCCAACCCCACAGCCCCTCAATCCCACAGCCCCTAATCCTACAACCCCCAATTCTTCAGTGCCCCAATCCCACAGCCCCCAAACACCGCAGCCCCTCAATCCCACAGCCCCCTAATCCTAGAAACCCCAATTCCTCAGCCCCTCAACCCTGCAGCCCATCTATCCCACAGCCTCCAGTCCTGCAGCCCCTCAATCCCACAGCCCCCCACCCCTGGAGCTGTTTCCCTTCCCCCCAGCCTGTCAAGGGCAGCAGGACTGATCCCCCTCTGCCACCAGGTCACACAGAGGGTCCCACCCCACTCCCTACAGCCACCCAGGGAGAATCCCCCTCCCCATACAGCCCCTCGGGCTGGGGTGTAAGTGCTGGGTGCAGCCCCCCCACCCTGTACCTGCCGTGCTGAGCCCTTGGGGGGCTCCCCCCTGCTCTGGCTGCGGGGGGCTGCGGGGGGTCGTGGCGAGGGCTCGGCCGAGGAGGTAGCGAGGGGGGCTCGGTCGTCACAAGGCGTGCGGGGCAGCAGGTTAAACCAGGGCCCTCTCTTTGCCACAGCCCCCGGGGCTCTCTCCTCTTCCTCCTCCTCCTCTTCCTCCTCCATGGGGTCCGAGGGGGCCTCGGGGAGCCCCGTGTCCCCTTTGCCGGGGCTGCTGGCCGGGGTGAGGACCGAGTCCTTGAGCAGGGACGACTGGGTCTGGCTCAGCCAGGACAGGAAGGCCGACTGGCTGAGGTCGTGCTGGCTCTGCCCCAGGGGCTCTGGCTCCTCCAGGACCCCGTTGATGGGCACGGGGCAGGGCTCGCAGTGCTGGGCCAGCTCCTCTTTGCTTTTCCGGGGCCGCCCCCGGGCACGCGAGGCCGGGCAGCTCGTCCGGCTGGCCACGGGCACGGCGGCCGGCTCCTCCTTCACCGGGGACACCAGCGGGGACATCTTCTCCTCAGGGGGCTCCTGAGCCACCGCCTCAGCTGCTGTGACAGCAGGAGGACGAGCAGGTGAGACGTGGGCTCCTCTCCCAGCTGTGACAACCCCCCCCAAAAAGCCCCTTCCCCGCTCACCCTCCGCGCCCTCCACGAAGATGCCGCCCAGGTGGGGCAGGACCCAGTAGCGCCTCCGGAACCGGTCCTGGCCCAGGGAGGCTGCACGAAGGGTCTGGGAGGAATGGAGCAGCTTCTTGCGGAAGAACATCTGCCTCTGAGGAGAGTAGGGGGTGGTGAGGGGGCTGCAGCCCCCCAGCAGGGCTGAGCTCCAGCCCTCCAGCACCCGCTCACCTTGGCCAGCTTCTCGATCTGCCGCTCCAGCTCCGGGACGCTGGATGCGGACGTGTCCACCTGGGGAAGGGATGGGTCAGTCAGGGAAGAGACCCCCGAGGTGGCACCCTCACCTCTGCCCCCCACCACAGAGCCTGGAGCACCTCACCTCCTCCTCCCGGCGGGATCTCCGCCCCCGGGTCTCCTCCTCCTCCTCCATCTCCAGCCCCAGGTCCTCGGTCAGGCGGGAGCTGCGCCGGCGCCGGCCGTCCTCCAGCCCCGTGATCTCCGACTCAGGACGGCCCGTCTTCTTGGCCAGGGCGACCTTCAGCCTGCCAGGACACAGGTGGAAGTGTTGGCTACCTATCCCCCTGATTTTTTAAGATTTTTTAAGCCTTCTGATGTTTACATTCTTCTAGCAAACTTCCTCACACACTTTCTGTAAATAACTTCAGTGTTTTGCATTCTTTTATGGAGGAGGAGAAATTTGATGGACTGTTGGTTTCGCCAGCGTCATTGGAGAGGTGGCACTGTCACCCTCCAACCCACTGTCACTTTTGGAAAACTAAATGTTGGAGTCACAAAATAAACTTCCCTTTTTTCACCTTGAGAGCAGAGGTGTGTGAGCTCGTTTTGTTTTGTGACATCCCCCTGCCCACCCTGAGGCACCTGGTCACTGGGAGGGGAAGGTGCTGAGGCTGCAGGTGAAGCCCCCTCCCCACCAACCTGCGCAGTCGGCCCTCGATGATCCACTTGCTCTTCCTGTAGCTGGCCATGCTCTCCAGGGTCTTGTCGATCTCACTGCACAACGGGAGATGGGGATGGCTACAGCGAGCAGGACCCCCCCCCCCCCCCCCAACCCGAGGATTTTCCTGCCCCCCCAACCAGCCCCACCTGATGATGAGGGCGCTGCTGTTGAGCTCGTTGATGAGGAAGACCAGGATGGAGGCTTTGAGCTCGGGGGGCAGAGCCTGGAAGGGTTTGGTGCGCAGCCCCTCGCACAGCTCCGCGCCCGCCCCGTGCGCCGTCAGGAAGCAGCGCAGCACCTCCGACACCGTGTCCCTGTTCAGGCTGATCTCCGACACTTTCTCCCCCAGGATCTTCAGGGACTGGCCAGAAAAAAGGGGAGAGGTTTGGGGGGCTTTCCTGCTTGCCCCCAGAAGTGGTTCTGGGTGCTCCTGCCACAAGGATGGATGGGGGGACACCCCAAAAGGTGCTGGGGGTGAGGAGGGGGCTGGCCACCCGTAGGGAGAGCAGCACATCCCAAATTTTGGATTCTTTGTCCTGAGGTTTGCAGGCACTGACAGCCCCAGCCAGGGCAGGGGAAAAAGAGAGAAAGAGAAAGAAAAAGAAAGGGGAGGGAAGGAAAGTGAAAGTGAAAGCAGAGATAAAAATAAAAAGGGGTGAGAAGAAAAGGGAAAGAAAAGAAAGAACAAAGAGGTGAAAGGAAAGGGAAACTGGGGGGAAGAAGAGAAGGGGAAAAGAAAGTTGAAGGTGGAAAAAGGATTGAAAAAAGCAAAGGGAAGGAGAGAGGGGGAAAGAAAAGGAAAGAGGGGGGAAGAAAGAGGAGGGAAGAAAAGGGATGGGGAAAATGGAAAGGGGAAAAAGAAAGGGAAAAGAAGAGGGAGAAAGGAAAGGGAAGGGGGAAAAAAAAGGGTAGGGGAGAAAGGGGTGGAAGGGATGGAATTGTCTGACCTGGTGGGGGAGATCTCACCTAACAGGGGGGTCTCACCTGGAGGGGAAGGGGTCTCACCTGGTGGGAAATGGGGTCTCACCTAACAGAGGGGTCTCCTCTAACAGGGGAGGTCTCACCTAACGGGGGGGGTCTCACCTGGCAGGGGGCTCTCACCTGGCAGGGAAGGGGCTCTCACCTAACAGGGGGGTCTCACCTGGTAGGGAAGGGGCTCTCACCTGGCAGTAGGGTGGCAGCCCGGGGTCGCAGAGCGCCGCCTGCAGCAGCCTCACCAGCAGGTCCTGCAGCTGCCCCGCGCCGGGGGCCACCCCCAGCAGCCCCTCCTGCAGCGCTCCCAGCGTGGGCACGTCCCGGGCTGGCTCCAGCCCCAGCACCTTCCCGTAGCTCTGCAGGAACTCCACCACCGTCAGGCAGTCGGAGAAGGCGCGGCTGGGCAGCACCAGCCCCGGGATGCGGGAGAAGGCTGGAAGGGGCTGTGGATCACGGAGAAGAAGGGGGGTGTCAGGGTGTCCTGGGCCAGCTGGTGGCTCCCCGGGGTGACCTTCCTGAGCTCCCCAGCACAGCCCACCTGGTGGTCCCCCAGGCACATGTCCTCCGTGGGTTTCTTCATCTCCTCCAGGATGAGCTGCTGCCGCCGCCGCTCCTCCAGGCGCCGCTGGGCCAGCAGCCCCTTGTCTGCCTTCCGAGCCCCCTTGGCCTTCTTCTCCTTGGGCCTGGCCTTGTCCTTGCCCTTCTCTGGCTTCCCCTTCTTCTCCTTGGCCTGAGTCAGAGCCCGGATGAATGGAGAAAAAAAGGTAAGGGGGAAAATCCATTTTTTATTTTTCATCTCCTCTCTCTCCCCAGCCTACTCATGCCCACGGTCTCACCTTGGATTTCTTCTTGGCCTCCTTAGCCCTGGGGGCTTTGGCCTCCTGCTTCTGCTTGTTTTTAGCCTGAGGTGGAGACAAGACTTGTTCAGGGACCCCCTGCACCAGGGGAACCCCCCCCAACCCCCACCAAGCCTCATTCCCGCACCTTCCGCCTCATTTTCTTCTTGATCTTGCTCATTTTCAACTT
>NW_026108226.1:0-13910 GCF_022539315.1 Serinus canaria | reverse complement strand
CCCTTTCCCAGGGCAGCGAGACCCCGCAGTGGGGTGGTGGTCCCTGAGCCTGGTGGGGGTCCCAGCCAGGGCAGGAGTGGCCAAAGCCACCGGAATTCCGAGGGCAGCCATCTCACCAGCCCCAGCCCTTCCACAGGAATTTGCATTATTTATTTCCTCCTTTGGGGAATTCCTGCCCTGGGGCTGGTGAAGCAGCCTGGAGCAGGTGACATCCCAGGGATGGTGGGACAAGGAGCCAGGGTTTGTCCCAGGAGAGCCCAGGGGAGAGCCCAGGGTTTGTCCCAGGGGAGCCCAGGGGACCCCAGGGTTTGTGCCAGGGGAGTCCAGGGTTTGTGCCAGGAGAGCCCAGGGTTTGTCCCAAGGGAGCCCAGGGTTTGTGCCAGGAGATCCCAGGGTTTGTCCCAGGAGAGCGCAGGTTTGTGCCAGGGTTTGTCCCAGGAGAGCCCAGGGGAGCCCAGGGTTTGTCCCAGGTTTTGTCCCAGGAGAGCTGGGGCACTCCAGGACCTCAACCTGTTCCCCGGAGCCAAGGACTCAGAGTCCTCTTGCATTTTCCTTCCCGGCACAAGGAGCAAACAGCAGCGCCCTGGGGCTTTCACTGACCTGTCCCATGTCCCCAAAGCCAGCTGGGAGCAGGATGGGCCACAGGGACAGGGGACACGGAGCCTCTGTCTCCAGGGAGTGCCCTGCAGAGCACGTGCTGGGCGGGCTGCCAGTCAGAAATGAAGAAAGATCTTTATTTACAGTCAAAAGGAACCAAACAAATTTATAAAATACCGTGACACTTCCCTTCCCGTCTGCCCAGCCCGTCAGGGGGTGGCTGCCACCCCACCCAGCCACCAGCCCTGTCCCTGGGATGGTGGCACGGGGACAGCAACGCTGGGGGTCATTTGGCACCAATCCAGCCACCGTGCCCCACGCACCTGGGACACACAGGGGACACACAGGGGACACACGGGGGACACACAGGGGACACACTGCAGGATGGGCTGTCCCCAGTGCTGGGGTGGCTCTGCAGGATGGGATGTCCCCAGTGCTGGGGTGGCTCTGTGTGACAGCTGTCCCCAGTGCTGGGGTGGCTCTGTGTGACGGCTGTCCCCAGTGCTGGGGTGGCTCTGCAGGATGGGCTGTCCCCAGTGCTGGGGTGGCTCTGTGTGATGGCTGTCCCCAATGCTGGGGTGGCTCTGCAGGGTGGCTGTCCCCAGTGCTGAGGTGGCTCTGTGTGACGGCTGTCCCCAATGCTGGGGTGGCTCTGTGTGACAGCTGTCCCCAGTGCTGGGGTGGCTCTGTGTGACGGGCGCTCCTGCTCTCGGCTCAGGTGGCAGGAGGCTCCCGCTGTCCCCCCCAGCGCTGGCAGAGGTAGAGCAGGCCAGGACACCACCAGAGCCCCCATGGCCCTCAGGGTTCAGCCCTCCCCGGGCAGGACACACTCCAAGGACAAGGATTCCAGCGGGATTCACTCTCCTCCTCCTCCTCCTCCTCCTCCTCCTCTTCCTCCGCGAGGTCTCCCGGGGGACCGGCCGGAGCCTCGCCAGCTGTGGGAGAGCCTGGGGGGTCCCGGTGCAGGTCCCCCCGCCCAGGGGGACCCCTCAGGAGGAGAAGCAGAGCCCGCAGCACTCCATGCAGATCTCCAGGCAGTCGGCAGACTCGCAGCAGGCGTCGATGATGCCGCAGTCCATGTCGCAGGGCAGGTCGCAGTCCGCGCACTCGCCCGAGTTGCAGCAGCAGCAGCAGATGCAGGAGTCCTCGGAGGTGCAGGAGCCGCAGGTGGCACAGTCCAGCACGATGTTGCAGAGGGTCAGGAACTCGCAGAAGAGGCAGGAGAGGATGCAGTGGACGCAGCAATCTGGGGAGGAGCACAGGGTGAGATGGTGCCCGGCACGGGGGGTGCTGGGGGAGCACCCAAGGGTGGAAATCCTCCCTCAGGAATTCATGGAAGGGAGGGGAAAAGGGGTCGGGAGGCAGCCACTGCCCCAGGGGTCTCCCTCAACACCCAGGCCTCGAGAGAGACCAGTTCTGGAGGACAGGAGATGGCCCTGCTCAGATGACCCTGCCAGGAGGGTCCAGGGTCCTGCTGGGCTTGGAAGGTGCCAAAGACCAAGGGAAGAGGAGGTGCCACAAGGGGATGAGGGAGCTTGAAGGCACATGAATCCCAGGATGAGGGCCAGGCTTGGAGGGTGCCACCATGACATCCCAAGGGATGAGGGACCCAGGGCTTGGAGGGTGCCACAAAAGAGCCCAAGGGATGAGGGGCTCAAGGACTTCAAAGGTGCCACCAAGAGATCCCAAGGGATGAGGGGCTCAAGGACTTGGAAGGTGCCACCATGACATCCCAAGGGATGAGGGGCTCAAGGCTCCGAGGGTGCCACCAGATCCAAGGATGGGCCCAGGCTTGGAAGGTGCCCAAGGATCCCAGGATAGGGCTCAAGGACTTGGAAGTGCCACCAAGACATCCCAAGGGATGAGGGGCTCAAGGACTTGGAGGGTGCCACCATGACATCCCAAGGGATGAGGGACCCAGGGCTTGGAATGTGCCACAAGAGATCCCAAGGGATGAGGGGCTCAAGGACTTGGAAGGTGCCACCAAGAGATCCCAAGGGATGAGGGACCCAAGGAGAACACCTGGAAAGAGACCGCCAGGGTGCAGCCAGTACCTTCCTGTGCCTCAATGGGGATGTGGGAAGAGGGTGACTTGGAGCTGCCCTTGCTCTTCTTGCTGCCCTGGCTGTGGATGGAGTGGTGTGGCTGCAGCTTTCGGGGCGGTTTCTGCGCCCGGCAGGTCCCGTTCCCGGCCTCCCCGTTGGGCAGCAGCTGCGTGCAGGGCCCGGGGGGCTGCAGGGGTGGCCCCACCTGGGGCTGGCCTGGAAGGGAAAAGCAGAGTTTTACCCACCCTGCCCTCTCCACAGGGAGAAATGTGTGCCCAGACCCTGGGAAAAACGGGAATCCGGTCCCCAGCTGGACACGGGGTGAGCTGGAGGATGGATGGTCCAAGGGGATGGTGGTGGGCACAGACGTGTTTTATGAAAAATCCTTTTGTTGGGATTTTTTCTTCTGAGACTCCTCAGAAATGCAGGGCCAGAGGAGATGAGGCACCAATGCAGGGCCAGAGGAGATGAGGCACCAATGCAGGGCCAGAGCTGAGGCACCAATGCAGGGCCAGAGCTGAGGCACCAATGCAGAGCCAGAGGAGAGCACCAATGCAGAGCCAGAGGAGCTGAGGCACCAATGCAGGGCCAGAGCTGAGGCACCAATGCAGAGCCAGAGCTGAGGCACCAATGCAGGGCCAGAGCTGAGGCACCAATGCAGAGCCAGAGCTGAGGCACCACTGCAGGGCCAGAGCTGAGGCACCAATGCAGGGCCAGAGCTGAGGCACCAATGCAGGGCCAGAGGAGATGAGGCACCAATGCAGGGCCAGAGCTGAGGCACCAAGCAGGGCCAGAGCTGAGGCACCAATGCAGGGCCAGAGGAGCTGAGGCACCACTGCAGAGCCAGAGGAGTTGAAGCACCACTGCAGGGCCAGAGGAGCTGAGGCACCAATGCAGAGCCAGCCTGCTCCTCTCCCCAGCCCTGCAGGAACCGGCCACTTCCTTGAGGTCTCTGCAACCTCTGGCTGAACTTCTCTGCAGGAGGAGGGAAAGAACTCCGAGCTGTGGCTGCGCCTCCCTCCAGCCTCTCCTGCTGCAGCCCTGCATGCTGCCAGCACGCTGCCAGAGCCAGAGGGGTGGCTCAGCCCCTGTGCCCTCCTCATCCTCAGCTGGGAGAGGACTGGGAACCAGCACAAGGTTCCAGCAGCCATCATCCTCCTCAGTAAGGCCACAAATAAAATAAAATAAAATAAAATAAAATAAAATAAAATAAAATAAAATAAAATAAAATAAAATAAATAAATAAAATAAAATAAAATAAAATAAAATAAAATAAAATAAATAAAAAAAATAAAAATAAAATATAAAATATAAAATAAATAAAATAAAATAAATAAAATAAAATAAAATAAAATAAAATAAAATAAAATAAAATAAATAAAATAAAACAAAACAACAAATAAAATAAAATAAAATCCTGTCTGGTGGTGCTGTGGCCAAACTTTGCTTTTCCTCTGCCCTGGCAGTAAACAAGGGATGATTGAGGGCAGAGGCACCTCTTGGCACCAGGGAACAGGAGCTGCTTTCTGTGCAGGGCACAGGCGGGCCCTGTCCTGCATCCACCAAATAAAAACAGATGGAAGGTGAAAATAAAGTGGGTGGAAGGTGAGAATAAAATAGATGGAAAGACACGAGTGGATGGTCCCAGTGCTTGGTTTGAGCAGGCTGAGGGAGGTGAAAGTGGGAGCTTGGTCTTTGACACCCGCTGGGAACTTAAAATAACCCGAGCTGAGCGGGAAGAGTGGGCTGAGAGCAGGACAGGGGGAGACTGGGGAGGCAGAAAACAGGTCTGGGATAAACCAGGGATTGTCTCCCCTTCCTAAAAACCTCAGGGAGCGTTCCCATCCTGCGTGCCCTCATCCAGTGCCCTCTCCTGCCTCGTGTGTGCACCCAGGTGGCACCGAGGTGACCACAGTGCCCAGAGCTGTGCCAGGAAGGGGCTGAGCCTGCAGGGAGCTGGGCAGGGGCTGAGTCAAGAGGGTCCCAAGCAGCAGCTCAGCAGCCTGGACGGCAGCTGGGTTCTCTGGGACTGCAGCAGGATGCACTTGGCGCTCCCCATTTCGCTGCATTCCTCAGATTAAACTGTTTGTAAATCAAAATCACGCTCTGGCTCCGGCCAGGGGCAGCCAGAGGCAGCCAGGAATCCCCCCCTCAAAGTCAGGGAAAAGAGCTTCCATTTTTTTAAGGAGAGCCTGTAAGACACGAGGCCAAAGCTCTGCTAAAAGAGGCACCTTCAGCTCCCCAGTAATGCAGGAGTGGGGGGAGCAGGCCTGGAGAAGAGGATTTTGGGGGAAACTGCCTGCCTGCAGCTCCTCAACAGCCAAAAACCTCCTGGATGTTTGTAACCTTTCACCTGAAACCCAAACCTTTGTGTTTCCCACCGAGGTGATGCTCCTGGATCCCCTCGGGCTGTCCCAGGGGGTTCCCCTGCCAGGACCCTTCTCCAGGCACTGCCAGGGCTTGGAACGTTGTGGCCACCTGGGTCTGCTGCTCCTGCCTCAAGCTCCACAGACAGCAAGCCAAACCTGCAATGCCAATGTCCCAAAATTCTGCACAGCTGGATTGGAGCACAGAGCTGAGCCTCGGAGGGGCCGATCCTGGCACTGGCGGGCAAAGACGTCACCCTGCACCAACAGCCCCTTCTGCCCGGCCCCTCCTGAGCCTGCAGGAGCCAGGGAATGCCACCGTGCCATGGGAGAGCCTAAATGTGCTCCTCAGGGCCTGCCAAAATGGGAATAACCCCCAAAAACCAACGGTGACCCCCCACAAGAGCAGCACAGTGAGGAGCAGGGACACCAGAGGTGACGCTGCTCACCAGGAGAAGGGTGCCCCAATCCCCCCCAGCCCCGGGGCCCGTGGGGGGCGGCTGGGGGGGCTGGGCTGGGCTGGGGAGGGGGCCGTGCAGGGCTGTGCTGTGACTCAGGCGTGCAGAATGTCTGCGGGCAGCCGGCCCAGCTCGCAGATGCTGTGTGAGAGCTCAGCCGCGGGAACCGTGAGCTCTGCGCTCCCCTCTGAGCTCTGCTCTGCAATCCCTGCTCTGCTCTGTTCTCCCTGCTCTGCTCTGCTCTGCTCTCCCCTCTGAGCTCTGCTCTGCTCACTGAGCTCTGCTCTGCTCACTGAGCTCTGCTCTCCCTGCTCTGCTCTCCCCTCTGAGCTCTGCTCTCCTCACTGAGCTTTGCTCTCCCCTCTGAGCTCTGCTCTCCCCTCTGAGCTCTGCTCTGCTCACTGAGATCTGCTCTCCCTGCTCTGCGCTCCCTCTGAGCTCTGCTCTGCAATCCCTGCTCTGCTCTGCTCACTGAGCTCTGCTCTGTAATCCCTGCTCTGCGCTCCCCTCTGAGCTCTGCTCTACAATCCCTGCTCTCCTCTCCTCACTGAGCTCTGCTCTACAATCCCTGCTCTGCTCTCCTCACTGAGCTCTGCTCTGCACTCCCCTCTGAGCTCTGCTCTACAATCCCTGCTCTGCTCCCTGAGCTCCTGCTCTCCCCCTCTGAAGCTCTGCTGCACAATCCCTGCTTCTCTGCCTCACTGAGCTCTGCTCTCCCTGCTTCCTGCTCTACATCTGAGCTCTGCTCTACAATCCCTGCTCTGCTCTGCTCTCCTCACTGAGCTCTGCTCTCCCTGCTCTGCTCTTCCTGCTCTTCTCTCCTCTCCTCACTGAGTTCTGTCTTCCCTGCTCTGCTCTCCCTGCTCTGCTCTGCTCTCTCCACTGCAGCACCTGCATTTCCCACCCTCTCCCCTCCCCTGCTCACCCTCAGGAGGGGGCAGCCCCGTTCCCGGCCACCCTCATCCCACTGCAGGGCTTCCATCCACTGTACACTTACACAGGGACATCCTGGGGCTGTGGCACAGGGACACCGCAGGGCTGTGGCACGGGGACATCGAGGGGATGTGGCACGGGGACATCGAGGGGATGTGCCCCATGGAAATTTTGTGCCATTGAGACATCCCAGGGCTGTGCCCATGCAAATATCCATGGTGGCATCCGGGGCCGTGCCCACAAGAACGTTCTTTGTGGGTCTCCTCTCTCCCCCTGGAGCTTTGGGGGATGCTCCTTTCCCAGGCAGGCTCATCTCCCTTCCCACCGCAGCACCCAAAGGATCCCAACCCTTCCCAAGCAGCTCCAGGTGCTCCGGGAGCCACCCCGGGTTCCGCCCTTCACTTTCACCTCCCAGGTGACTCAGGCTGGGTTCAGGCTTTGATGTCGGAGGAACAAAGCCAGGAGGAGCCGCGTTCCCACCCCTGCCCGGCTCTGGGCTGAGTCCCAGGGGAACACTCACATGTCACAGCTTCGGCAGTGCCGCAGGGCTCGGCCCGGGGGACTTTGGTCAGCCCTGCCGGGGATTTGTCACCTTCCAGGGCTTTCTCCTTCTTGGGCACGGCGGGGCGGGCGGGGGACCGGGGATCGGCCGGGGGCAGCGCAGGGATCTGCCTCGGGGCAGGGAGGGAGGGCTCGGGCAGCTCTGCAAGAGAAACGGGGTTAGAGCTGAGCCCTGGGTCAGCCAAACTCCCCCAGCCCGGCCCAGACACTGCCCAGGCTCGGGGCAGGGGGTTTGGGCTCCCCTGTGTCACACAGCACGGAAGGATGTCACCCGAGGGATGAACCCAAGGGGTGAACCGAAGGGATGCCACCAAGGGATGCCACCAAGGGATGCCACCAAGGGATAAACCCAAGAGATGTCCCCAAGGGGTGAACCCAAGGGATGAACCCACCAAAGGATGAACCCAAAGATGCACCCAAGGGATAAACCCAAGGGATGAACCCAAGGGATGCCCCACCTGGGGTTTGGGCAGCCCAGGACGGGCACCAGGGCTGCTCACCCTGCCACAGCGCCATCCCAAAAAGCCTCCCTGAGCTCTCACATTCCTTCTCCAGAAGCCAAGGGATCTGGTTACACTCAGCAGCCCCAGCTGGGCTTTTCATCCCCGTGGCCATGAAAGGGCCACTGTGTGCCCTGCAGGAGCTGCCTGCCACCCTCCCTCACCCTCCTGCACCCTGGGGTGGCACCAACCCCTGCAGGAGCCCTCCATGGGGCAGGAAAACCCTGCAAGGAGCTGAGTTATTCCCCAAGGGAGAACTCCCCGTGCCCAACACCCCCTTGCAGAAAGGCAGGAGGAGGCAGGAGCACCTTCAGCGCTGGCTGCTCCAGCCCATGGCAGTGTGGGGTGCCAGGGGTGCCCAGGGGGGGTTCGGGGTCGTGCCCACACCGCCCCAGCCCCCCCCCTGCCACCCCAGCCCCCGGAATAGCAACGTCTTGCACAACAGGGGCTGGAACACACTTTATATAAAACTAAATTATAGGCTGGGCAGAGGGAGGGAGAGCAGAGAGCCATAATTGCCCTGGCTGGAACAGGAGTCCTGCAAGCAGCCAGGGAGGGCAGGGGAGGGGGGAGAGAGGCCTGGGACACTTCATTGTCCTCCACAAAACCAGAGTCCCACACAGCAGGGCTGGGGGGGGAGAGGAGGGTGAGGACAGATAATTAAATATCAATATTTAAAAGGAGAAAAGGAGGGAAGTTGGGGGGTTCAGCTGCACCCCGGGATCAGCAGGAGCCTGGAGATGCTGCAGCCAGTTTGGAGTGATGCTGCTCAGCACCACAACCCCCTCCAAAGTCATCCACGTGCCTCAGTTTCCCTTCTCTGCCCTCCCCGGGGTGCAGACCCAGCCTGGGGTGCTGGAGCTCCTGAGAAAGGGATTGTTTTGGGGTTTTTTTGGGGAAGAAAAACTCATCCCAGCGTGGAGCCCTGCTGAGACAGAGCTCTCACAGGTGAGGCGATTTTGGGGCTGAACCAAGGGAAAGCCAGCAGCTCCAGCAGAACCTTGCAGGGCAGCGTTGGCTCCAAACCCCAATGGAGAGCGAGCAGGTGAGCCCCAGGTGGGAGAAAAGCCATTCCCGTGGCTCTGGAAAGGCCAGAGGGAAATGGAGAGGGGAAGAGAGCAGGCTGCCATCTCCCCAGGGGTGCAGAGGGGTGGGGATGAGTGAAATCCACACCATGCTGCTGCCTCCAGAGCCTCAGCACGGCCCAGCCCTGCTCCAAAGGCTGAGCTCCTGATGGATGAGTGTGGGAAATGTGGGAAATGGATCCTTGCCCTGGCCAGGAAGGGGCTGGGGGTGCAGGAGTTTTGGGGAAAAGCGGGAGATGTCCCAAGCCAAGGATGCCAGAGGTGAGGAGCTGTGAGTGGAGCCAGAGGAGAAGCTCCCACAGAGCTCCCTGAGCTCTGGTTCCTGCTGTGAGACATCCTGAGTGTCTTCAGGGCTTGAAACCCCTCAGGGCTGCCCAAACCAGCCCCATCCCCCAGATCCCCTTCCCTGAGGGTCAGGGATTGGGAAAAAGGGCTGGAAAATCAGGTGCAGCAGCAGGAGAAGGGCTGGCACAGAGAGAGCTCAGCAGATCCCTGTCCCTGCCCCTCTGTGCTGCCTCCAGGGCCTGAAACCCCTCAGGGCTGCCCAAACAGCCCCATCAGCCCCAGATCCCCTTCCCTGAGGGTCAGGGATTGGGAAAAAGGGCTGGAAAATCAGGTGCAGCAGCAGGAGAAGGGCTGGCACAGAGAGAGTTCAGCAGATCCCTGTCCCTGCCCCTCTGTGCTGCCACCAGAGCTCCCCTTGCCCCTTCTGTGCCCGTTCCTGGGGACGAGGACAGTCTGGAGCCCCGGCTGGGTGGATCCACAGGGATATCCAGGCTGCTGCTCCCGCTGGGATGGAGCCGAGGCCGGTCCCTGCCGTGCCCACTTCACACTTGTAATTACCCAGCACAAGGGCTCGCACACAGCCACAGCCGGGCGGGGAGGAAGGTGGCAATGAAATTAACTCCCCCGGGAACAAGGTGGCCAGGGCAGGGACAGAAATAGGCAGGAATGAAGTTTGGGTGAGCTGACCCTTCCCTGCCCCGCACCCCACGGGCTGCTGCAGGGAATGTGGGGATGGGGCCGAGCCCTGGAATGGGGGGGGAAGGACACAGGGAGGGGCTGGGAGAAACTGGGCAAGTGTGGGCTCAGCACAGAGCCCCCAGGATCCTGTCCATAGGGATCCACAGGGAAATGGAGAGGGAATGCTCAGGGAAAGGCAGGGGGAATGTTCAGGGAAAGGCAGGGGGAATGTTCAGGGAAAGGCAGGGGGAATGTTCAGGGAAAGGCAGGGGGAATGTTCAGGGAAAGGCAGGGGGAATGTTGAGGGAAAGGCAGGGGGAATGTTCAGGGAAAGGCAGGGGGAATGTTCAGGGAAAGGCAGGGGGAATGTTCAGGGAAAGGCAGGGCGGAAGCTGGTGATGTCAGGGAATGCTCAAGGGGGGGAATGTTCAGGGAAATGAGCTGGGAATGTTCAGGAAATGCAGGGGAAGCTAGGGAAAGGCAGGGGGAATGCTCAGGGAAAGGCAGGGGGAATGTTCAGGGAAATGCAGGGGAATGCTCAGGGAAAGGCAGGGGGAATGCTCAGGGAAACTGCACAGGGGAAAGGCAGGGGAATGTTCAGGGAAAGGCATGGGGGCAGGGAATGTTCAGGACGGCAGGTGAGCGGAAATGTCAGGGATGGGAATGTTCAGGGAAAGGCAGGGGGAATGTTCAGGGAAATGCAGGGGGAATGCTGAGGGAAATGAAGAGGGAATGTTGAGGGAAGGGCAGAGGGAATGGCAAGTGCAGAGGGAATGCCCTGGGAAGTGGAAAGGGAATGCTCTGGGAAATGCACAGGGAATGTTCAGGGAAATGCAGGGGGAATGTTCAGGGAAATTAAGAGGGAATGTTGAGGGAAATGCAGGAGAAATGTTGAGGGAAGGGCAGAAGGAATGGCAAGTGCAGAGGGAATGCCCTGGGAAGTGCAGGGGATGCTCTGGGAAATGCACAGGGAATGCTCAGGAAAATGAAGAGGGAATGCCCTGGGAAATGCAGAGAATGCCCAGGGAAATGTTGGAGAAAATGATGAGGGAATGTTCAGGAAAAGGCACAGGGAATGCCCTGGGAAATGGAGGGAATGCCTGGGGAAGTGGAGAGGGAATGCTCAGGAAAATGAAGAAGGAATGCCCAGGGAAATGCAGAGAATGCCCAGGGAAGGGCACAGGGAATGTTCTGGAAAATGCAGAGGGAATGTTCAGGGAAATGCAGAGGGAATGTTCAGGACAATGCAGAAGGAAAGCCCAGGGAAGGGCACAGGGAATGCCCAGGGAAGGGCACAGGGAATGCCCAAGGAAGGGCACAGGGAATGCCCTGGGAATTGCTCGAGCAGCACTCCCCCAACACCCCCAGGGAGAGGCAGCAGCTCTGCTGGCACAGGAGGAGGAGAACTCCCCCTTCCATCACAGGCTCATCCCACAGCTCCCTCTCCTCCTTTAAACTCCCCAATCCCTGCCCTGCCAAGCTGAGCCCCCCCCGGACCCCTCCTCCCTGCTGCCCCCAGAACAGGACCAGGCTTGACCCAAATCCATCAGGTTTAAACCCAATTTTGAGCCTGGGCCAACCCCTGAGGCCAGCCAGCCCTTGGGATGGGACATCTCTGACTCTCCCCTGAAATTCCTGCACCTCAGACCCTTCCTGGCCAGGGCAAATCCTCCTCAGAGCCTGGGAGGGCAGCTCAGATCTCTGGATTCTGGGAACAGAGGACACCAGGCATTCCAAAACAACAACTCCAGTAAATCCCAGCACTGCCCCAAGGCACCAGAGATCAGCAGAGTGATAAATGTGGGGCTGCCTGCTCTTGCCAAGCCCAGGACAAGCACATGGAGCCGATTTTCTGATCGTTCTCCCCGATCCCAAAGTCCAAATCCATCCGTCATGGGAGCCCCGAGACATCAGGGAGCTCCAAAATCCATCAGGGGGGTGGGAAAACAGGAGAGGAGAGATGCAAAGAAGCTGGAAGTTCATGGCTGGAAGTGCAAAATTCCTTGGAGGGCCTTGCAGGGATGGGATCTGTGGGGACACCCACCTGGAGTTGGGGTTGTGTCACCCAGGGCAAGCTCCCAGCAGGGATGGGCTGGATGGCCCCAAAATCCCTCCCTCCCTTCCCACCCAAACTCCAGAAATAACAAACAACAACAGCTCCCAGCCTGCTGAGCCGTTTGGGGTTTTTGTGGGTATTTTTTTTCTGCTTTGTTTTGCTTTTTTGTGCCTTTAGGAAGTCACTTCTCACAGAAACCACTTTGTTTTTTTGTCTGCATTCCTCAGGGCTGCTGTTTGTCCAGAGCTTTGCCCAGGTGAGGCCAAAGCTTTTCCAGGTGGGAGCCAAGCTGGGCTGGATCTTGGACATCTTCCCTTCCCTTCCCTTCCCTTCCCTTCCCTTCCCTTCCCTTCCCTTCCCTTCCCTTCCCTTCCCGTCCCTTCCCTTCCCTTCCCTTCCCTTCCCTTCCCTTCCCTTCCCTTCCCTTCCCTTCCCTTCCCTTCCCTTCCCTTCCTTCCCTTCCCTTCCCTTCCCTTCCCTTCCCTTCCCTTCCCTTCCCTTCCTTCCCTTCCCTTCCCTTCCCTTCCCTTCCCTCTTTTCCCATCCCAGAATCCAAGGCAGCCTTGGTGCATTAATTTCAAACTGAATAAGGAATAAATTAATTCCATTTCAGCCTGAAGAAGGCTTTGGGATTTCTCCCAGCCAAGCAAACTTTCAAACCAGCTTGGTTTTGTTTTTGTTTTTGTTTTTATCCAATCCAGTTTCAAACCAGGATTTTGCTTCCCTCTGCTCCCACCTGGCTGGTGGGATGGGAAGGATTTGTTCTGGTGCTGCCTCTTCTGCACTGGAAACCTGGAATATCCCTGGAATATCCCTGGAATGTCCCTGAAATATCCCTGGAATATGAGACCCCAAAATGATCAGCCACAGCCCAGAAACCCCCAAATAGGGATATTTCAGGTTTCTGCACTGTAAACCTGAAATATCCCTGAAATGTCCCTGAAATGTCCCTGGAATATCCCTGGAACATCCCTGGAACACCCCTAAAATACCCCTAAAATATGAGACTCCCAAATCACCAGCCACAGCCCAGAAACTCCCAAATAGGGATATTTCAGGTTTCTGCACTGGAAACCTGAAATATCCCTGAAATACCCCTGGAATATCCCTGGAATACCCCTGGAATATCCCTGGAATACCCCTGGAATATCCCTGGAATACCCCTGGAATACCCCTGGAATATCCCTGAAATGTCCCTGAAATGTCCCTGAAATGTCCCTGAATGTCCCTGAAATGTCCCTGAAATGTCCCCGGAATGCCCCTGGAATATGAGACCCCCAAATCACCAGCACAGCCCAGAAACCCCCGCCCAGCTCAGCAGGCTGGGACCTGCTGTTATTTGTAATTTCTGGGGTTTGGGTGGGAAGGGAGGGAGGATTTGGGGAGGATTTTGGGGCCATCCAGCCCATCCCTGGCTGACAAAACCCCAACTCCAGGTGGGGGTGTCCCCACAGATCCCATCCCTGCAAGGCCCTGGTGGCTCCAGCCAGCTCCTGCCACCCCAAATTCTTTCCTGACACCCCAATTTTCCACCAGGACACACAAAACATCAGCTCCCTGCAGGAAGCCCCTCTGCCACCCCAGCAGCTTGGGAGGAATTATTCCTCATGCAGCAAAAACTGATTTAATGCCAATAAATTCACATTTTACAGGTGTTGAGGCACCATCCCAGCGTGGGGCTGCGAGGCAAGGAGGGATCTTTGAGCCAGGACTGGAAAATAGGGACAAGAAAACTTTCCAGGATAAAAAACTGGGAAGGAGCAGGTTCCTTTCCTCATGTCCCAGCAGGAATCCTGATCCCAAAACCAACACAAACCATCCCAGCCATGCTGTGAGGACAGAGAAAAGGGGGAAAACAGCAGGAGAAAGACCCAGGAGCACCTGGGGCAGGAGAAATCCCCCCAAAAAATGGAAAATTTGGGAAATCAGGGCAGGAAATCCTGAGTGTCCTGAAAGAAAAGCAATTATCCCTGGAGGTGAGGCCTGTCAGATCCAGGGAGATTCTGGGAATTCCAGAGCATTTGGAAATTATGGAGGGAATAATTAAGGTCCAGGGCAGGCTGGTAATGGGGTAACCTTGGGGGTGAAACCAGCACAGGTCCTGACAGGGAAAAATTTGTGTTTTCCCCATTTAAATCCTTAAAAACAAAGTGAATTGAGGAGGGGATCAAGGGGAGCTGCTCAATAATCTGCATTTCTTTCAGCCCAGCACAGATTGAAAGCAGGGCCCATCACACCTTCCCTGAATTCCAGGGATTTTCCTTAAAAAAACTGCCTCAGCTGGGGGGGAAACTGAGGCAGGAAAATGGGATTTTTCCCCCCCAAAAAATATCCTGGGAGAGGAGC
>NW_026108225.1:0-13935 GCF_022539315.1 Serinus canaria | reverse complement strand
GGGGAATAAAAAAGGGGAATTCCGTGGGAAAGGTCAACCCTCATCCCGGCATCACCACTGGGCTGACTGGGAATGCTGGGGGAATCCATGGGAAAGGGAGGAAAGGATGGAAAAGGGGGGAACGGGGGGAAAGGGGGGAAAGGGGCTTTTCCCAGAGGAATGGGAAAAGCTGCGGGAAACCCGCTCCGATTTTCCGGGAAACCGCGGCTCCTCCTTCCCCGGGAATGATCCCGGATCCAGCCCCTGGATCGCCTTAAAACCGGGAACAGGCGCGGCCCCGGAGCCGTTCCCGGTGGGAATCCCGGTGGGAATCCCGGGATATGAACGGGACTCGCCTGGAGCTCCCCCGACACCCCGGGATCTCCTGGAGCCTCTCCCGGGCGGAATCCCAGGATCGGGGCGGGATCCCGGGATCGGGACAAGGACTCGGGAATCCGCACGATCCCGGGAGCCGCTCCCGGTGGGAATCCCGGGACAGGAGCGGGACTCACCTGGATCTTCCTCGAAGCCTGGGATTGGCCAGCTCCCGGTGGGAATCCTGGTGGGAATCCCGAGATCGGGGCGGGGCAAGGACTCACCTGGATCTCCCTTAAAACTTGGGATTTGCACCGATCCGGGAATTCCGGGATCCCGACTGGACTCACCTGGATCTCCCCGGACACCGCGGGAGCCGCTCCAGGTGGGAATCCCGGGATAAGGAACACGGGCTCACCTGGATCTCCCTTAAATCCGGGATTTGCACCAGCCCGGGAGTCGCTCCAGGTGGGAATTGCGGGATGGGGGCGGGATGGGGCTGGGAATGCCGGGATCGGGACAGGACTCACCTGTACCTCCCCCAAAACCTGGGATTTTCACGGACCCCGGGAGCCGCTCCCGGTGGGAATTCCGGGACAGGAGCGGAATCCCGGGATGGGAACGGGACTCACCTGGGTGTCTCTCAAAACCTGGGATTTGCACGGACCCCTGGGAGCCGCTCCCGGTGGGAATGCCGGGATCAGGACAAGACTCACCTGGATCTCCCATAAATCTGGGATCCGGACAACCCCGGGAGCCTCTCCCGGTGGGAATTCCGGGACAGGAGCGGAATCCCGGGATGGGAACGGGACTCACCTGCACCTCCCCCAAAACCAGGGATTTGCACGGACCCCGGGAGCCGCTCCCGGTGGGAATCCCGTTGGGAATGCTCACCTGGACGGTGCTGCCGCACTCGTGCAGGCCGGCGCTGAAGGTGACGGTTTTTTGGGAGGGATCCATGCGGGAATGCCGGCAGGCGGCGGGGCCCAGGCTGAGCTCGGCGGCGCTGACCAGGCGGCCGGTGCCGAACAGGTCCCGGTGCACCGTCACCACCAGCTGCGCCTCCTGGCACTGCACTTCCACCGGGAGCAGCGCCCGGGAATGCCCGGGCCGCTCCTCCCGCCAGCCCCGGGCGCCGGGATCGCTCCACGCCGCATCCCAGGGAGGCGCCGCGGCCGCGGGGCAGAGCAGCGCCGGCAGCAGGAAAAGGATCTGGGAGCGCATCCCGGGAATTCCCTGCGCTTCCCAGCGCCCCAGCCCGGCTTTATATCCCGCTGGGAACCAGCCCGGCTCATCCCACCCCCATCCCCCCCCCCACCTTTGGAATTCCAAGGGCGCCCCTGAGCGCGCCCCCGTCATTTCCGGGGTGCCGGGGGTCGGGGTGAGCGTTCCCGGGGGATTTTTTGGGAATTGTTTGTGCCGGCTGGAGCCGCGGAGCCGAGAGCAGAGGGAATTGTTTGGGCTCGGCGCTGATAAGGAGCGAGCCGAGGCTCCGCTCTTCCCGGGATCCCGAATTCCAGGGATAACCCCGGAGCTCCCGGAGCGCTGCTCTCCCCTCGGATGGGGAATTGGGGGTGGGGGGATTATCCAAAAAAAAAACAGGGAATTTGGGTGCTGATCTTGCTCCCAGGGTTGGAATTTTGGGGTGTCCGGAGATCCAAACCCCTCTGGATGCAGAAATCCCGAGGGTTTTTTTTGGAATTCTCCTCCCCCATTCCCACAAATCCTGATCCAAGGCTCCGCTCTTCCCGGGATCCCGAATTCCAGGGATAACACCGGAGCTCCCGGAGCGCTGCTCTCGCCTCGGATGAGGATTTTTGGGAAGAGGAGGAGGTGGAAGAACGTCCTATCCCGAAATAAAAATGGGATTTGGGGGGAGGGGTCGCTGTCACCCCAGAATTCCAGCCAAAATTCCTTCGGGTTTTTGGGACGGAACGAGGGGGAAAAAAACGCCCCGGGGTGATCCCTGGAATTCGGGATCCCGGGGAAAAGCGGAGCCTTGGATGAGGATTTTTGGGAAGAGGGGGAGGGGAAGCTCTATCCCAAAAAAAACCGAAGGAATTTCGGCTCCGACCTCGCTCCCAGGCTTGGAATTTTGGGGTGTCCGGAGATCCAAACCCCTCTGGATGTAAAAATCCCGGGGGTTTTTTGGGATATAACCTGGAATTCTCCTCCCCCATTCCCAAAAATCCTCATCCAAGGCTCCGGAATCCCAAATTCCAGGGATAATCCCTCATTTTATCCCCCCCAAAAAACTGGGAATTTGGGTTTGGATCATCGGGAATCACCCAGACCCCAAAAAATTCCTTCATTTTCCTCTCTCCACTGGATCCAAGGAAGAGGGAAAAACAGGGAAAACTCATCCCTGGAATAAATCCCATCAATTTTCCAGGCTCATTCCCAATTTTTGTGGGTCTGTTTTTTTTCATTCCCTTTGTTATCCCAGTCCTGGTTTTTTATGGAACTTTTATGGAATTCTCCTTTTTTTAATGGAAATTTTTAATGGAATTTTAAATTGAATTTTTAATGGAATTTTAAATGGATTAAAAATTGAAATTTTAATGGAATTTTTAAATGGAATTTTAATGGAATTTCTGACCCCCCCCCCAACCCTTTCCCAGTTTTCCATCAGCTCCATTTTTCCCAAATCCCCCTTTTTCCCTGGGAAAAATCCCCTCAGATTTGGGACTTTTTCCCCCAAAAATCGACCCCAAATGAATTCCCGGCTTTGATCCCAAAAGAATTCCCGGGGTTTTGGAGCTGGAACCGGCTCGGCATTCCCAAAAAATCTTCTGGATCAGCACCAACCCCTCGGCTGCTTCCAGGGGTTTTCCTCTCATCCCAAAATCCCCCAATCCCGGGGTTTTTTTGGGTTTTTTTTTTCCTTCTCTGTGTTTAAAATACTTTGGAAGCGGCGCGGAAATTCCCGGAATTCCAGAGGCTGAGCTCCTGCGTCACGGAGATATCGGGAATTCCGGGAATTTTCCCCGAGTTGGGGGGGATAAAAAAAAATCCTTGGATTCAAGGCTTCTCCTCAGCTCAGGAAAACTCCGGGATCCTTTTGGGATTTTGGGGGAAAATCCCTCGGGATGGAGCCGGAGGGGGGAAAAAAAATCTGGGAATTGGGGGGGTCCCATAGGGAAAAGGGGATTTCTGGAGAGGGATTTTTTGGGAATTCCCAAGGAGTTGGGAAAGCAGCAAATCCGGGGGGTTTTTTTCCCATCCCGTTTTCCCTAAAAACTGAGATTTAACCCCGGGAATTCTGGGAGCTCCAGGAATTCCAAAGGTTTTCCCTCATCCCAGATTTCTTTTTGGGGGTTTTTCCTGAGGTTTTCCCGAGGTTTTCTCCTCATTCCCAGCTCCGGGGTTGGGATTTGGGCTCTTCCCGAGTTTTTAGGGTCCCAGGAAAACCCCAAGGGATGATCCCAAAAAAACCCCCCTGGATCAGGAAGGAATCCAGGAGGATTTGGGGCCTGGGAAGGGATTTGGGATTTCTTTCCCAAACCCAAGGATTTGGATCACCCCAAATCCCAAATCCCCCTTTGGAATCTCATCCCAAGGAATTCCAGCTGAGGTGATCCCACAATTCCCAGTTTTCCATGGCCAGGAATCCCAAATCCAAGGGGGAGCAAATCCCCAAATCCACGAAAAAACCCCCAAAATTCCCTCTGGAATTCCCAAGTTTTTCCTTTCCCAGCCCCACAAAATCCCAGGATTTGGGGACGGGAGTGGGAAAACCCCAAAATCCCATTTTAAAAATGGGATAAAAGCAGGAAAAGGGAATTTCAGAGCCTCTTTTGGGATCAGGGGAGGGAATTCCGAGGGCAGGAATTCCAAGGATTGTTTATCCTTGGAGAATTCCAAACAATCCTTGGAGCAGGGGATCGGAATTCCGGGGTTTGGAATTCCTGGGGGTGCAATTCCCGCCTCTCTCTCATCCCAAACTGGGATTTTATCCTAAAAAAAACCCACCCTGGATTTGTTCCCATTCCCGGATTTTCCAGAATGTAAAAAATCCATGGAAAAATGAAAGTTTGGGAAGAGTTTTTCCCCTTTTCCCAGAGGTTTTTTCCCAGGAAAAAATCCCAGCTGGAGGAGGGGTGGATCTGATTCCAGAGGGATTCCTGGGATATTTGGGATCAGGGAGCTCCAAAATCAGGAAAAATCCCATCCAGGATCCCAGATTCCCTCCTTTTCCTGGGATTTCCCTGCTGGAAAAACGCTGATCCCAAATCCCAGTGGGAATTCCCAGCTCTTCCCCATTTTCCAAGAGCCAAAAATTGGGGGGAAAATCGGATTTTTGGGGAGTTGAGATCCCAGAATTCCCAATTTTTTTCCAATCCCAAAGTGGGATTTGGGACCCCAGAATTCCCGATTTTCCCAATCCCAAACTGGGATTTGAGGTCCTGGAATTTTCCATCCCAAACAGGGATTTGAGATCCCAGAATTCCCAGTCCTAAACTGGAATTTGGGATCCTGGCATTCCCAATCCCAAACAGGGATTTGGGATCCCAGAATTCCCAGTTTTTCCAGTCCCAGACTGGAATTTGGGATCCCAGAATTCCCATTCCCAAAGTGGGATTTGGGACCCCAGAATTCCCGATTTTCCCAATCCCAAACTGGAATTTGGGATCCCAGAATTCCTGATTTTTCCAGTCCCAAACTGGGATTTGGGATCCTGGCATTCCCATTTTTCCCAGTCCCGGATTTCCCTCTCCATCCCCTCCAGACCCCTGGGAATTCCTTCGGGGTGGATTTCCCGGGAATTTCGGGGCGGCCCTTTGGGATATTCGGGAATATCCCGGGAATTCGGGGTTTCCATGGGAATTCCAGCTGGGAACAGGAGGATCCCATGGGATCGTTGGGGATTTGGGGTTGGGAAGGGGGACCCCAAAGGGGGCAAATCCCAGGGAATTTGGGGATCCCCATCCCCCCTTATGGGGGTTGGGGACACTTCGGGGACACCGGGGGGGGTTTGGGGTCACCAGGGGTGGGGACACTTGAGGGTTTGGGGTCCCTTGGGGCTGGGGACACTCGAGGGTTTGGGGACACGAGGGTGGTGACACTCGAGGGTTTAGTGGGGACACTTGAGGGACAGCAGGACAGGATTTGGGGCCACCAGGGCGGGGTTTGGGGTCACCTGGGGACATTTGAGCGTTTGGGGTCCCCAGGGGTGGGGACACCCGAGGGTTTGGGGTCACCGGGGGTCAGGGTGACACTCCAGAGCCACCACAGATGGGTTTGGGGTCACCGCGGGTGGGGACACTCCGGGGACACCAGGGAAGGGTTTGGGGTCACTGGGACACTCGAGGACCTGGGGTCCCCTCGGGTGGTGGCACTGGAGGGTTTGGGACAATCCAGGGCAGGGTTTGGGGCCACCTGCGTGGGACTTGGGGTCCCCTGGGCTGGTGACACTTGAGGGACATCACTGAAGGGTTTGGTCAGGGTGACACTGACAAATTTGGGGTCACCTGGGCTGGGGACACTCCAGGGACACCAGGACGAGCTTTGGGGTCCCCTGGGCCGAGGACTGACAAAATTTTGGGGTTTTTTCGCTGCCACCTCGGGTGACAAACCCGAGCGGCGCCACCTGGGGTGACAATTCCCGGAGCTCCGGGATCCTCCCGCGGTCCCGGCCCCGCTCTGGCGACACTCGGCGAGGTGGCGTTGTCGCCGGGGCGGGGATGGGGACAGGAAAGAGGAGCGGCGGCGCTTCCTGGTGGCGCTGTCATGTGACGGGCGGGCGGCGGAGCGGATCCCATCCCAAATCCCGGAGCGGTGAGCGGATCCCGGGCCGGGAACGCGGGGATTTGGGATCGGGGACACCCCGGCCCCAAAAGGGGGTGGCGTTTTGTCCCCAAAATCCCCGCCCCGACCGTGCGGCGGTGCCACCCCCTCCGTGGGGAGGGGATGCTGGGAATGGGGCCGGGATTGGGGTGGGATTGGGGCCGGGAATGGGGCCGGGAATGTCCCTGCGGGGTGGGGCGGGGCTGGCACGGCCACAGCGCGGGGACAACGGGGACGGAGCGGGCCCGGAGCGGCCCCGGCACGGCGGGGGCGGGGCTCGGCCACCGGAACCGCCCCCACGGTACCGGCAGCGCCTTCCCGGGGCCTTCCCGGTCCCGAATCCCCATCCCGATCCCGCACCCCTATCCCGGTCCCGACATCCCCACGCCCCAAATCCCCATCCCCATCCCGATCCCGCACCCCCATCCCGGTCCCTGCATCCCGGCCCCAAATCCCCATCCCGGTCCCCATCCCCATCCCGGTCCCGATCCCGCACCCCCATCCCTGTCCCTGCATCCCGGTCCTAAAACCCCATCCCCATCCCGCAGCCCCATCCCGGTCCCGAATCCCCATCCCGGTCCCATATCGCACATTCCTATCCCACCATCCCCATCCTGGTCCCAGAATTCCCATCCTGACCCCACAATCCCCATCCCACATCCCGCTCCCAACCATCCCCATCCCAGTCCCACATCCCGATCCCACAATTCTGATCCCACATCCCCGTCCCGCTCCCAACCATCCCCATCCCTGAATCCCCATCCCGGTCCCATATCCCACATCCCTATCCCACCATCCTTATCCTGGTCTCAGAATTCCCATCCCGATCCCACAATCCCGGTCCCACATGCCCATCCCGATCCCATAACCTCCATCCCAAAATCCCCATCCCACAATCCCTATCCCAATCCCGCATCCCCCCCCCCCCCCCACGGTCCCCGCACGCCCGGATCCCCCCGGCACCGCCCCACAGTTCCCGGTCTCCCGTCCCTCCGTCCGTCCGTCCGTCCGTCTGTCCCGCCCTCTCCCCGCCCTCTCCCGCTCCTCCTCCCGCCGCTCCCGGCCCCGCCGCGCCCCCGCAGGTACCGGGGGGACACGGGGACAATTCGGAGCCCCCGGGGGGGGTGGGGTACACGGGGACAATCCGGGTTTTTAAGGCGGGTCCCGGCTTTTTCTGGGCCCCCCCAAATATTTTTTGGGGACACGGGGGGGTTTGTCCGCGCTGCCGAGCTGGGGGTGAGGAGTGGCGAGGGGGGCATCTCTGGGGACACCTTGGGGACAGGGCTGGTGCTGGGGACAGCGCTGCCGGGGAGGTTTTGGGGTCGCTTCCGAGGGGATTTTGGGTCGCTGCCGGGGAGGTTTTGGGGTCGCTGCCAGGGTGTTCCCACTTTTCCCTGTGTCGAGGCAGGAAGGGGCGGTGGCCGTGACGGCACCAAAACCGTTTTGCTTTCGTTTCCAGCCCCGGCGCTTGGGAAATTCCAAATTGCAGGAAGGCCGAGAGCTCGGGGAGGAACCTGCGCGGGGCGGGACAGCAGAACCCCGAGCGGGATTTTACCGGGCCGAGCCCCACCTTCCTCCATCCCACGGGAGAATCCCTGATCCCCCCGGATGGAGACGGAACCGGAGCCAGAAGCGGAACCGGAGCTTCCCCCAGAGCCGGGCCCCGCCGCGCCGGCCTCCCCTCCGTGCCAGCCGGCGGAGGGCGAGGATGAGGACGAGGAGGAAGACGAAGATTTCCAGTTCCTGCGGTGCGACGGCTGCGGGCAGGACTCGGCTCGGCCGCGGCTGCTGCGCTGCCTGCACACGCTGTGCCCGGGCTGCCTGAGCGACACCAAGCAGTGCCCGCGCTGCCAGGCGGCCACGGGCGCTCCGGCCGTGGACAACCTGCTCTTCTGCAACCTGCGGAGCCGCCTGCAGCTCTGGCGACAGATCCGCAGCTCGGGAGGGCCCGGCTGCAGCCGCTGCCGCGCCGAGGCGGCGTTGGTGTGGTGCTCGGACTGCGAGGAGTTCTTCTGCGGGCGGTGCCTGGAGGAGCACCAGTGGTGGCACAAGAAGAAGGCGCACAGGGTGCGCAGGGTGGAGGAGCTGCGGGCGGGCTCGGCGCGGCAGTTCCTGGAGGACACGCGCGGCTCCTGCAGCCTCTTCTGCTCCAGCTCCAGCCACCCCGAGGAGAGCCGCGTCTGCAGGTGGGAGCCGCGAGTCCGGGCGTGGTGACAAATCCTGGCCCCAAACCTCGTCCTGGCCCCAAATCTTGTCTTGTTCTCAAACCTCATCCCGTTCTCAAAACTTGTCCCATCCCCAAACCCCATCCTGTCCCCAAACCCCGTCCTGTTCTCAAATCTCACACTGGCCCCACACCTCAGCCTGTCCCCAAACACTGCCATGGCCCCAAATCTCCTCCCATCCCCAAATCTTCTCCCATCCCCAAACCTCGTCCTGTCCCCAGAACTCGTCCTGTACCCAAATCTCAGCCCGCTCCCAAATGTCCCCCATCCACAAATTTCATCCTGTCCCCAAATCCCATCCTGTCCCCAAATCCCACCCTGTCCCCAGCTCCCACCCTGCTTCAGGAGGTTTGGGGATAGTGCTCCAGCCTGGAATGTGCAGGAGCAGGATGGCCCCAAATCTCATCCTGTCCCTAAATCTCCTGTCCCCAAAGCTCTGCCAAGGGGGTTTTCACCCCCGTGTTTGGGGACTGAGGGCACTGACCCCACAGAGACCCCGGGGAGCTCCAGCAGGGATTTGGGGAAAGGCTCCAGAGGGAACTGGGCACGGCCTGGGCTGTCCTGGAATAGGCACTGACCGCTGACCAGCACTGACCATCACTGACCATCACTGACCATCACGGACTGGTGTCCATCCCTGTCCCCTGTCCGTCCCTGACCCCCGTCCGTCCCCATCCGTCCCCGTCCGTCCCTGTCCGTCCCTGACCCCTGTCCATCCCTGTCCATCCCTGTCCGTCCCTGACCCCTGTCCATCCCTGTCCATCCCTGTCCATCCCTGTCCGTCCCTGATCCCTGTCCGTCCCTGATCCCTGTCCGTCCCTGAGCCCTGTCCATCCCTGTCTGTCCCTGAGCCCTGTCCATCCCTGTCCATCCCTGTCCATCCCTGTCCATCCCTGTCCATCCCTGTCCATCCCTGATCCCTGTCCATCCCTGTCCGTCCCTGTCCATCCCTGTCCATCCCTGTCCATCCCTGTCCCCTGTCCATCCCTGTCCCCTGTCCATCCCCCCATCCCGGGAGCCAATCCCGGTACCCCGGACCAGCTCCCGGCCGTACCCCCCCCACGCCTGTCCCCGCTGCCGCCCCTCCCTGATGCCACCCGTGTGTGTCCCCTGCCAGCATCTACTGCCCGCGCTGCGAGCGCGCTCTGTGCTGTCCCTGCGCGCTGCTGGACACTCGCCACGCTCCCTTCAGCGACCTCCGCGCCGAGAGCCGCCGCCGCCAGGACGAGCTGCGCTCCCTCCGCCGGGACCTGCAGCGCCTCCGCCGCTCCTTCGAGGCGGCGCTGGCGCGGCTGCGGGGCGAGGCGGCGCGGCGGGAGGAGCAGCGGGAGCGGCTGCGGGAGCGCGTCCTGGCCAGCGCCGAGCGGCTGCAGGAGCTGGTGCGGAGCGAGGCCGAGGAGCTGCGGGCGCTGCTGGAGGCGCGGCCGGAGCGCGGCCGGGGCGCGCTGGCGGAGGAGCTGCGCGGGGCCGAGGGCACGCTGCTGCGGCTGGAGGCGGCCGAGAGGCTGGTGGAGAGGCTGGGCCGCTACGGCGGCGAGCAGGAGCTGATGGACATGCAGCCCTTCGTCAAGGCGGCGCTGCTGGAGCTGCGCCGGCTGCGCCCGCCCGAGCCCCCCGAGCTCCGCGAGCCCCCCGACTTCGCCGAGTGCCGGGCGCGGCTGCGGGCGCTGGTGGAGCGCGTCACGGGCCGGCCAGGTGAGGGCTGGGAGCTCTGGGCCGGGCTGGGAGCTCTGGGACGGGCTGGGAGCTCTGGGCCGGGCTGGTGAGATCTGGCCGTCTGGAGATCGGGCCGGCTGGGAGATCTTGGCTGGGCCTGCTCAAGCCCCTCCGTCGTGCAGGCGCTGTATTCTTCTTCTTTCTTCTTCTTCTTTCTTCTTCTTTTTCGTCTTCTTTCGTCTTCTTCTTTTCGTCTTCTTCTTTTTCGTCTTCTTCTTCTTATTTTTTTCTTCTTCTATTATTATTTTTCTTCTTCTTCTTTCTTCTTTTCCTTCCTCTTTTCCTTCCTTCCTTCTTTCCTTCCTCTTTTCCTTCCTCTTTTCCTTCCTCTTTTCCTTCCTCCTTTCCTTCTTCTTTTCCTTCCGCTTTTCCTTCCTCTTTTCCTTCCTCTTTTCCTTCCTCTTTTCCTTCCTCTTTTCCTTCCTCCTTTCCTTCTTCCTTTCCTTCTTCCTTTCCTTCTTTCCTTCCTCTTCCTTTCCTTCTTCTCTTTCCTTCTTTCTTTTCCTCCTTCTTTTCCTTCTTCTCTTTTCCTTCCTTCTTTTCCTTCTCTTTTCCTTCCTTCTTCTTCCTTCTTCTTCTTTTCCTTCCTCTTTCCTTCCTCTTTCCTCTCTTTTCCTTCTTCTTTTCCTTCTTCCTCTTTTTTCCTTCTTCTTTTCCTTCTCCTCTTTTCCTTCCTCCTTCTTCTTCTCTTCTTCCTTCTTCTTTTCCTTCTTCTTTTCCTTCTTTCTTCTTTTTCTTTTCTTCTTTTTTTCTTTTCTCTTCTCTTCTTCCCCTTCTTCTCCTTCTCCTCCCTGTCTTCTTCCTCCTGCTCTTCTTCCTCCTTCTTCTTCTTCCTCCTTCTCATTTTCCTCCTTCTTTTTCTTCCTATTCATCTTTTCTTTCTTTTTTTTCTTCTTCTCCTTCTTCCCCTTTTCCTCCTCCTCTTCTCCTCCTCCTTCCTCCTCCTCCTCCTCCTCTCCCTGTTTCCCTGCTCTGGCTCCTCACCCCTCAAAGCCGGGATTTGCTCCGTGGTTTTCCCGGAGCCCTTTGGGTGTCCCCCAATCCCGGTGGCTCTGGGGATGCTCATTCCCAGCTCCCGGTGCCTCCCGGGGCCACCCCAATCCGGAGGGAAGGGGTTTGGAGCTGCTGGGTGGATTTTCCCAGCTCCAGAGGCTCTGGCACGGGGTCTCATCCCGGTTTTTTCCGTCCCCAGATGTCCCTGAGGTCGAGGTGGCCCTGGAGAACAACCTGGTGAGACGTCGGGGTTCCAAACCCGCACCTCCCCTTTCCCTCCCCATCCCAGAATTCCTGGGCTTTCCTCACCCACCAATTCCCACATCCCACTGGTGCTTCCAGCCCTGTCCCACTGCTCCATCCCTGGGGAATTCCATGACTGTGGCACCGACCGCGGGAGCAGCCGCCAGACCCGTCCCAATCCCTCCGTGCCTCAGTTTCCCCATTCCCGAGGGTGTTCCCGCCTCTCCATGGGACCCAAGTCCATCCTAACTCCCCGCTCTTCCCGCAGGAAGAGGATCCGGTCCATCCCAAACCCCACAGCGTCTCCCCCAGCCTGGAGGAGATCCATGTGGAGGAGGTCAGGTCCCTCCATCCCATCCAGGTGAGATCCCCTGGCATCCCAGTCCCAATCCCACCCCAATCCCAATCCCAATCCCACCCCAATCCCACCCCAATCCCATCCCAATCCCCATCCCCCCCAATCCCCATCCCACCCCAATCCCAATCCCGCTTTTCCAGGCTCTCCCGCTCCCCTGCTGGAAGAAGCGGCCGCTGCCCAGCATGGAGAGGGGCAGCCAGGTGTCTCCCAAAATCCTGAAGCTGGAATGTGACCACGAGGCGGGCCCCAGCCATCCCAAATCCCAGTGGGAATTCCAGACGGAGCCCGGCCCCTCCGCGTCGCGGCACAACTGCGTCCGCGCCGGTGACACGGGTGGGCACCGGGAATGTCACCGTCCCCCCATCCCGCTTTTCCTCATCCCCTGGGATCCTGCCCGGCCCTTCTGCACCCCCGTTCCGTGGGAATATGGGCCAAGGGTGGGGATGAGGCAGATCCATGGGGTGAGGGATCCGTGGGATGAGGGATCCGTGGGATGAGGGATCCGTGGGATGAGGGATCTGTGGGATGAGGGATCCGTGGGATGAGGGATCCTTGTGGCGTGGGATCCATGAGATGAGGGATCCATGGGATGAGGGATCCATGGAATTCAGGATCCGTGTGGTGAGGGATCCATGGGATGAAGGATTCATAGGGTGAGGGATCTGTGGGATAAGGGATCCGTGGGGTGAAGGATCCATGGATGTGGGATCCATGGGGTGAAGGATCCATGGGTGTGGGATCCATGGGATGAAGGATCCATGGGTGTGGGATCCATGGGATGAAGAATCCATGGAATTCAGGATCCATGTGGTGAAGGATCCATGGGTGAGGGATCGTGGGATGAAGGATTCATGGGATGAGGGATGCATGGCACAAAGGATGAATGGAATTCAGGATCCATGGGATGAGGGATCCCTGGAATTCAGGATCCACGGAGGAGGGATCCCTGGAATTCAGGATCCATGGGGTGAAGGATCTGTGGGGTGTGGGATGCATGGCACAAAGGATGAATGGAATTCAGGATCCATGGGGTGAGGGATCCCTGGAATTCAGGCTCCACGTGTCCACCACCATTCCGGGGGTTGCCCGCAGGCTCCGGTTGCTCCGGGAGCACCGATCCCGCGGGATGCGGAGCTTTGGGCTTTCCCTTGCAGAGGGCGGCAGCATCATCATCTGCAGCTCGGAGGACAGCGACGAGGACGCCGTGCTGGTGACGGTGACACCGGAGCCGCCTCCCTGCTGACGTCCCGCGGGATCCTCCGCCCCCATCCCGCCATTCCCGGCCCCAGAGTTCCGCCGGGCCTTTCCTCTCCTTGGCCAATCCCAAATCCCTTCCTGGACTGAGCTCAGAGCGGCCCCAAATCCTGCCTGGATCTGCCGGGATCTCCCCTCGGATGAGCCGAGGTTTCCTGGGAATGATCCTCTCCTCTCAAACCCCATCTTAAATAAAATTTGGGATGGGAGGTGGGATCCGCGCTGGTGGATCCCGTTCCTGAGCCCCACCAAAGGTGGGAAGAAGATCCCAAGGGTGGGATCCCCTCTGGGATCCCCCATCAGCCCTTGGAGCAGGGAATTCCTTGGGATTGGGGTTGGGACTGGGGTCGGTGTCCTGGTCTAATGAGGGATTAAAATCCCGGGATTTTTTTTATCTCTCCCCTCAATAAATTTGCTCCGGGATAAAATTCCAGCCCTGCCGCTGCTTCCTCTTCTTCCCACCCCGCTCTTCCCAACCCATCCCAGGCAGAGGGAAAACCAGGAATTCTGGGGTGAAACCTGTCCCTGCTCCAGGCACCGATCCCAGGCATTTTAGGGACAAGAGAGATCCCAAGGATAAAATTCCCACATTCCATGAGGGGAGGAGCCTGTTCCAGCCACATTCCCACAAAAATCCGGGGCTGCCAGGAAAGAGGGAAACGGAATTTCCCTTTCCCAGGAAAATGGGATTGTCCTGAGGGAAAACAGGGAATGAATTCAGGGCTCTGCTTTTATCCCAGATCTCTTTTTTTATTTGGGACACCCCAGCTCCAGGAATGTTTTCCATGGATTAAATTCCCAGGATTTGAGTGTTCCTGCCTCCATCCCAGCTGGGTTTGGGATTCCCAGATCCCAATTTTGGGACTCCCAAAATTCCCAGAATTTGGGTGTTCCTGCCTCAATCCAGGCTGGGTATGGGATTCCCAGATCCCAATTTTGGGGTTCCCCACCCCAGGAATGTTTTCTATGGATTAAATTCCTAGTATTTGAAAATTCCTGTCTCAATCCCAGCCAGATTTGGGATTCCCAGATCCCATATTTGGGGCTCCCAAAATTCCCGGATTT
>NW_026108224.1:0-13958 GCF_022539315.1 Serinus canaria | reverse complement strand
GGGCTGTGGCTCAGAGCAGCCTTCTGGCTCCTAAAATTCCGCATTGCGCAGGATGCCTCCCAGGACCAAGCTGGCACCAGTGCCAACTTGGGCTGGTTTGAGAGTGCCAAGTACCTCCTGCAAACTGACACCTAGAACCAGGGTTGGTGAGCTTGTTTCCAGGGAAAAGGGCAGCGTTGTTGTTCCAGGGCCTGTGGCTCAGAGCAGCCTTCTGGCTCCTAAAATTCCGCATTGCGCAGGATGCCTCCCAGGACCAAGCTGGCACCAGTGCCAACTTGGGCTGGTTTGAGAGTGCCAAGTACCTCCTGCAAACTGACACCTAGAACCAGGGTTGGTGAGTCTTGTTTCTCCCGGAAAACGGGCGGTGTTGGTGTTCCAGGGCCTGTGGCTCAGAGCAGCCTTCTGGCTCCTAATATTCCGCATTGCGCAGGATGCCTCCCAGACGCAAGCTGGCACCAGTGCCAACTTGGGCTGGTTTGAGAGTGCCAAGTACCTCCTGCAATCTGACACCTAGAACCAGGGTTGGTGAGCTATGTTTCCAGGGAAAAGGGGCAGCGTTGGTTGTTTCCAGGGCCTGTGGCTCAGAGCAGCCTTCTGGCTCCTAAAATTCCGCATTGCGCAGGATGCCTCCCAGGACCAAGCTGGCACCAGTGCCAACTTGGGCTGGTTTGAGAGTGCCAAGTACCTCCTGAAAACTGACACCTAGAACCAGGGTTGGTGAGTCTTGTTTCTCCAGGAAAACGGGCGTTGTTGTGTTCCAGGGCCTGTGGCTCGGAGCAGCCTTCTGGCTCCTAAAATTCCGCATTGCGCAGGATGCCTCCCAGGACCAAGCTGGCACCAGTGCCAAGTCAGGCTGGTTTGAGAGTGCCAAGTACCTCCTGAAAACTGACTCCAAGAACCAGGGTTGGTGAGTCTTGTTTCCAGGAAAAGGGCAGCGTTGTTGGTGTTCCAGGGCCTGTGGCTCAGAGCAGCCTTCTGGCTCCTAAAATTCCGCATTGCGCAGGATGCCTCCCAGGACCAAGCTGGCACCAGTGCCAACTCTGGCTGGTTTGAGAGTGCCAAGTACCTCCTGCAAACTGACACCATGAACCAGGGTTGGTGAGTCTTGTTTCCAGGGAAAACGGGCAGCGTTGTTGTGTTCCAGGGCCTGTGGCTCAGAGCAGCCTTCTGGCTCCTAAAATTCCGCATTGCGCAGGATGCCTCCAGGACCAAGCTGGCACCAGTGCCAACTTGGGCTGGTTTGAGAGTGCCAAGTACCTCCTGCAAACTGACACCTAGAACCAGGGTTGGTGAGCTTGTTTCCAGGGAAAAGGGGCAGCGTTGGTTGTTCCAGGGCCTGTGGCTCGGAGCAGCCTTCTGGCTCCTAAAATTCCGCATTGCGCAGGATGCCTCCCAGACCAAGCTGGCACCAGTGCCAACTTGGGCTGGTTTGAGAGTGCCAAGTACCTCCTGCAAACTGACACCTAGAACCAGGGTTGGTGAGCTTGTTTCCAGGGAAAAGGGGCAGAGTTTGTGTTCCAGGGCCTGTGGCTCAGAGCAGCCTTCTGGCTCCTAAAATTCCGCATTGCGCAGGATGCCTCCCAGGACCAAGCTGGCACCAGTGCCAACTTGGCTGGTTTGAGAGTGCCAAGTACCTCCTGCAAACTGACACCTAGAACCAGGGTTGGTGAGTCTTGTTTCCAGGGAAAACGGGCAGCGTTGGTGTTCCAGGGCCTGTGGCTCGGAGCAGCCTTCTGGCTCCTAAAATTCCGCATTGCGCAGGATGCCTCCCAGGACCAAGCTGGCACCAGTGCCAACTTGGGCTGGTTTGAGAGTGCCAAGTACCTCCTGCAAACTGACACCTAGAACCAGGGTTGGTGAGCTTGTTTCCAGGGAAAAGGGGCAGCGTTGTTGTTCCAGGGCCTGTGGCTCGGAGCAGCCTTCTGGCTCCTAAAATTCCGCATTGCGCAGGATGCCTCCCAGGACCAAGCTGGCACCAGTGCCAACTTGGGCTGGTTTGAGAGTGCCAAGTACCTCCTGCAATCTGACACCATGAACCAGGGTTGGTGAGCTTGTTTCCAGGGAAAAGGGGCAGCGTTGGTGTTCCAGGGCCTGTGGCTCAGAGCAGCCTTCTGGCTCCTAAAATTCCGCATTGCGCAGGATGCCTCCCAGGACCAAGCTGGCACCAGTGCCAACTTGGGCTGGTTTGAGAGTGCCAAGTACCTCCTGCAAACTGACACCTAGAACCAGGGTTGGTGAGTCTTGTTTCCAGGAAAACGGGCAGGTGTTGGTGTTCCAGGGCCTGTGGCTCAGAGCAGCCTTCTGGCTCCAAAAATTCCGCATTGCGCAGGATGCCTCCCAGGACCAAGCTGGCACCAGTGCCAACTTGGGCTGGTTTGAGAGTGCCAAGTACCTCCTGCAAACTGACACCTAGAACCAGGGTTGGTGAGTCTTGTTTCCAGGGAAAAGGGCAGCGTTGGTTGTTCCAGGGCCTGTGGCTCGGAGCAGCCTTCTGGCTCCTAAAATTCCGCATTGCGCAGGATGCCTCCCAGGACCAAGCTGGCACCAGTGCCAACTTGGGCTGGTTTGAGAGTGCCAAGTACCTCCTGCAAACTGACTCCTAGAACCAGGGTTGGTGAGCTTGTTCCAAGGGAAATGGGGCAGAGTTTTTGTTCCAGGGCTTGTGGCTCAGAGCAGCCTTCTGGCTCCTAAAATTCCGCATTGCGCAGGATGCCTCCCAGGACCAAGCTGGCACCAGTGCCAACTTGGGCTGGTTTGAGAGTGCCAAGTACCTCCTGCAAACTGACACCTAGAACCAGGGTTGGTGAGCTTGTTTCCAGGGAAAAGGGGCAGCGTTGTTGTTCCAGGGCCTGTGGCTCGGAGCAGCCTTCTGGCTCCTAAAATTCCGCATTGCGCAGGATGCCTCCCAGGACCAAGCTGGCACCAGTGCCAACTTGGGCTGGTTTGAGAGTGCCAAGTACCTCCTGCAATCTGACACCTAGAACCAGGGTTGGTGAGCTTGTTTCCAGGGAAAAGGGGCAGCGTTGGTGTTCCAGGGCCTGTGGCTCAGAGCAGCCTTCTGGCTCCTAAAATTCCGCATTGCGCAGGATGCCTCCCAGGACCAAGCTGGCACCAGTGCCAACTTGGGCTGGTTTGAGAGTGCCAAGTACCTCCTGCAAACTGACACCTAGAACCAGGGTTGGTGAGTCTTGTTTCTCAGGAAAACGGGCGGTGTTGGTGTTCCAGGGCCTGTGGCTCGGAGCAGCCTTCTGGCTCCTAAAATTCCGCATTGCGCAGGATGCCTCCCAGGACCAAGCTGGCACCAGTGCCAACTTGGGCTGGTTTGAGAGTGCCAAGTACCTCCTTCAATCTGAAACCTAGAACCAGGGTTGGTGAGCTATGTTTCCAGGGAAAAGGGGCAGCGTTGTTGTTCCAGGGCCTGTGGCTCGGAGCAGCCTACTCTGCTCCTAAAATTCCGCATTGCGCAGGATGCCTCCCAGACCAAGCTGGCAGCAGTGCCAACTTGGGCTGGTTTGAGAGTGCCAAGTACCTCCTGCAAACTGACTCCTAGAACCAGGGTTGGTGAGTCTTGTTTCCAGGGAAAAGGGCAGCGTTGGTGTTCCAGGGCCTGTGGCTCAGAGCAGCCTTCTGGCTCCTAAAATTCCGCATTGCGCAGGATGCCTCCCAGGACCAAGCTGGCACCAGTGCCAACTTGGGCTGGTTTGAGAGTGCCAAGTACCTCCTGCAAACTGACTCCTAGAACCAGGGTTGGTGAGTCTTGTTTCCAGGGAAAAGGGCAGCGTTGGTTGTTCCAGGGCTTGTGGCTCAGAGCAGCCTTCTGGCTCCTAAAATTCCGCATTGCGCAGGATGCCTCCCAGGACCAAGCTGGCACCAGTGCCAACTTGGGCTGGTTTGAGAGTGCCAAGTACCTCCTGCAAACTGACACCTAGAACCAGGGTTGGTGAGTCTTGTTTCCAGGAAAAGGGGCAGCGTTGGTGTTCCAGGGCCTGTGGCTCAGAGCAGCCTTCTGGCTCCTAAAATTCCGCATTGCGCAGGATGCCTCCCAGACCAAGCTGGCACCAGTGCCAACTTGGGCTGGTTTGAGAGTGCCAAGTACCTCCTGCAATCTGACACCATAGAACCAGGGTTGGTGAGCTTGTTTCCAGGGAAAAGGGCAGCGTTGGTGTTCCAGGGCCTGTGGCTCGGAGCAGCCTTCTGGCTCCTAAAATTCCGCATTGCGCAGGATGCCTCCCAGGACCAAGCTGGCACCAGTGCCAACTTGGGCTGGTTTGAGAGTGCCAAGTACCTCCTGCAAACTGACACCTAGAACCAGGGTTGGTGAGTCTTGTTTCCAGGGAAAAGGGCAGGTTTTGTGTTCCAGGGCCTGTGGCTCGGAGCAGCCTTCTGGCTCCTAAAATTCCGCATTGCGCAGGATGCCTCCCAGGACCAAGCTGGCACCAGTGCCAACTTGGGCTGGTTTGAGAGTGCCAAGTACCTCCTGCAAACTGACACCTAGAACCAGGGTTGGTGAGTCTTGTTTCCAGGAAAACGGGCAGTTGTTGGTGTTCCAGGGCCTGTGGCTCGGAGCAGCCTTCTGGCTCCTAAAATTCCGCATTGCGCAGGATGCCTCCCAGGACCAAGCTGGCACCAGTGCCAACTTGGGCTGGTTTGAGAGTGCCAAGTACCTCCTGCAAACTGACACCTAGAACCAGGGTTGGTGAGTCTTGTTTCCAGGGAAAAGGGCAGCGTTGTTGTGTTCCAGGGCCTGTGGCTCAGAGCAGCCTTCTGGCTCCTAAAATTCCGCATTGCGCAGGATGCCTCCCAGGACCAAGCTGGCACCAGTGCCAACTTGGGCTGGTTTGAGAGTGCCAAGTACCTCCTGCAAACTGACACCTAGAACCAGGGTTGGTGAGTCTTGTTTCCAGGGAAAAGGGGCAGATTTGTGTTCCAGGGCCTGTGGCTCAGAGCAGCCTTCTGGCTCCTAAAATTCCGCATTGCGCAGGATGCCTCCCAGGACCAAGCTGGCACCAGTGCCAACTTGGGCTGGTTTGAGAGTGCCAAGTACCTCCTGCAAACTGACACCTAGAACCAGGGTTGGTGAGCTTGTTTCCAGGGAAAAGGGGCAGCGTTGTTGTTCCAGGGCCTGTGGCTCAGAGCAGCCTTCTGGCTCCTAAAATTCCGCATTGCGCAGGATGCCTCCCAGGACCAAGCTGGCACCAGTGCCAACTTGGGCTGGTTTGAGAGTGCCAAGTACCTCCTGCAAACTGACACCTAGAACCAGGGTTGGTGAGTCTTGTTTCCAGGGAAAACGGGCAGGTGTTGGTGTTCCAGGGCCTGTGGCTCGGAGCAGCCTTCTGGCTCCTAAAATTCCGCATTGCGCAGGATGCCTCCCAGGACCAAGCTGGCACCAGTGCCAACTTGGGCTGGTTTGAGAGTGCCAAGTACCTCCTGCAAACTGACACCTAGAACCAGGGTTGGTGAGTCTTGTTTCCAGGGAAAAGGGGCAGTTGTTGTGTTCCAGGGCCTGTGGCTCAGAGCAGCCTTCTGGCTCCTAAAATTCCGCATTGCGCAGGATGCCTCCCAGGACCAAGCTGGCACCAGTGCCAACTCTGGCTGGTTTGAGAGTGCCAAGTACCTCCTGCAAACTGACACCTAGAACCAGGGTTGGTGAGCTTGTTTCCAGGGAAAAGGGGCAGCGTTGGTTGTTCCAGGGCCTGTGGCTCGGAGCAGCCTTCTGGCTCCTAAAATTCCGCATTGCGCAGGATGCCTCCCAGGACCAAGCTGGCACCAGTGCCAACTCTGGCTGGTTTGAGAGTGCCAAGTACCTCCTGCAAACTGACACCTAGAACCAGGGTTGGTGAGTCTTGTTTCCAGGAAAAGGGCGGTGTTGGTGTTCCAGGGCCTGTGGCTCAGAGCAGCCTTCTGGCTCCTAAAATTCCGCATTGCGCAGGATGCCTCCCAGGACCAAGCTGGCACCAGTGCCAACTTGGGCTGGTTTGAGAGTGCCAAGTACCTCCTGCAATCTGACACCTAGAACCAGGGTTGGTGAGCTTGTTTCCAGGGAAAAGGGGCAGCGTTGTTGTTCCAGGGCCTGTGGCTCGGAGCAGCCTTCTGGCTCCTAAAATTCCGCATTGCGCAGGATGCCTCCCAGACCAAGCTGGCACCAGTGCCAACTTGGGCTGGTTTGAGAGTGCCAAGTACCTCCTGCAAACTGACACCTAGAACCAGGGTTGGTGAGTTTGTTTCCAGGGAAAAGGGGCAGTTGTTTGTTCCAGGGCCTGTGGCTCAGAGCAGCCTTCTGGCTCCTAAAATTCCGCATTGCGCAGGATGCCTCCCAGGACCAAGCTGGCACCAGTGCCAACTTGGGCTGGTTTGAGAGTGCCAAGTACCTCCTGCAAACTGACACCTAGAACCAGGGTTGGTGAGTCTTGTTTCCAGGAAAACGGGCAGTTGTTGGTGTTCCAGGGCCTGTGGCTCGGAGCAGCCTTCTGGCTCCTAAAATTCCGCATTGCGCAGGATGCCTCCCAGGACCAAGCTGGCACCAGTGCCAACTTGGCTGGTTTGAGAGTGCCAAGTACCTCCTGCAAACTGACTCCATAGAACCAGGGTTGGTGAGTCTTGTTTCCAGGGAAAAGGGCAGCGTTGTTGTGTTCCAGGGCCTGTGGCTCAGAGCAGCCTTCTGGCTCCTAAAATTCCGCATTGCGCAGGATGCCTCCCAGGACCAAGCTGGCACCAGTGCCAACTTGGGCTGGTTTGAGAGTGCCAAGTACCTCCTGCAAACTGACACCTAGAACCAGGGTTGGTGAGTCTTGTTTCCAGGGAAAAGGGGCAGGTTGTTTGTTCCAGGGCCTGTGGCTCAGAGCAGCCTTCTGGCTCCTAAAATTCCGCATTGCGCAGGATGCCTCCCAGGACCAAGCTGGCACCAGTGCCAACTTGGGCTGGTTTGAGAGTGCCAAGTACCTCCTGCAAACTGACACCAGAACCAGGGTTGGTGAGTCTTGTTTCCAGGGAAAAGGGCAGCGTTGTTGGTGTTCCAGGGCTTGTGGCTCAGAGCAGCCTTCTGGCTCCTAAAATTCCGCATTGTGCAGGATGCCTCCCAGGACCAAGCTGGCACCAGTGCCAACTCTGGCTGGTTTGAGAGTGCCAAGTACCTCCTGCAAACTGACACCTAGAACCAGGGTTGGTGAGCTTGTTTCCACGGGAAAAGGGGCAGAGTTGTTGTTCCAGGGCCTGTGGCTCAGAGCAGCCTTCTGGCTCCTAAAATTCCGCATTGCGCAGGATGCCTCCCAGGACCAAGCTGGCACCAGTGCCAACTTGGGCTGGTTTGAGAGTGCCAAGTACCTCCTGCAAACTGACACCATGAACCAGGGTTGGTGAGTCTTGTTTCCAGGGAAAAGGGCAGCGTTGGTTGTGTTCCAGGGCTTGTGGCTCGGAGCAGCCTTCTGGCTCCTAAAATTCCGCATTGTGCAGGATGCCTCCCAGGACCAAGCTGGCACCAGTGCCAACTTGGGCTGGTTTGAGAGTGCCAAGTACCTCCTGCAAACTAACCACTAGAACCAGAGTTGGTGAGTCTTGTTTCTCCAGGAAAAGGGGCGGTGTTGGTGTTCCAGGGCCTGTGGCTCGGAGCAGCCTTCTGGCTCCTAAAATTCCGCATTGCGCAGGATGCCTCCCAGGACCAAGCTGGCACCAGTGCCAACTTGGGCTGGATTGAGAGGGCCAAGTACCTCCTGCAATCTGACACCTAGAACCAGGGTTGGTGAGCTTGTTTCCAGGGAAAACGGGCAGCGATGCGTTGGTGTTCCAGGGCCTGTGGCTCAGAGCAGCCTTCTGGCTCCTAAAATTCCGCATTGCGCAGGAGGCCTCCCAGGACCAAGCTGGCACCAGTGCCAACTTGGGCTGGATTGAGAGGGCCAAGTACCTCCTGCAATCTGGACCAGGGTTAGTGAGTCTTGTTTCCTGGGAAAAGGGCAGCATTGGTGTTCCAGGGCCTGTGGCTCGGAGCAGCCTTCTGGCTCAAAAAATTCCACATTGCGCAGGACGCCTCCAGAGGCAAGCTGGCACCAGTGCCAACTCTGGCTGGTTTGAGAGTGCCAAGTACCTCCTGCAAACTGACACCATGAACCAGGGTTGGTGAGCTTTGTTTCCAGGGAAAGGTGCAGCTTTGTTGATCCAGGGCCTGTGGCTCAGAGCAGCCTTCTGGTTCAAAAAATTCCGCATTGTGCAGGATGCCTCCCAGGACCAAGCTGGCACCAGTGCCAACTTGGGCTGGTTTGAGAGAGCCAATTACCTCCTGCAAACTGACACCATGAACCAGGGTTGGTGGGTGTTGTTTCCAGGGAAAACGGTCAGCGTTGTGTTGGTGTTCCAGGGCTTGTGGCTTAGAGCAGCCTTCTGGCTCCTAAAATTCCACATTGTGCAGGATGCCTCCCAGGACTATGCTGGTACCAGTGGAAACATGGGCTGGTTGGAGAGTGCCAAGTACCACCTGCAAACTGACACCTAGAACCAGGGTTGGTGAGCTTGTTTCCAGGGAAAAGGGGCAGCTTTGTGTTCCAGGGCCTGTGGCTCGGAGCAGCCTTCTGGCTCCTAAAATTCCGCATTGCGCAGGATGCCTCCCAGGACCAAGCTGGCACCAGTGCCAACTTGGGCTGGTTTGAGAGTGCCAAGTACCTCCTGCAAACTGACACCTAGAACCAGGGTTGGTGAGTCTTGTTTCCAGGGAAAAGGGGCAGTGTTGTTGTTCCAGGGCCTGTGGCTCAGAGCAGCCTTCTGGCTCCTAAAATTCCGCATTGCGCAGGATGCCTCCCAGGACCAAGCTGGCACCAGTGCCAACTTGGGCTGGTTTGAGAGTGCCAAGTACCTCCTGCAAACTGACTCCTAGAACTAGGGTTGGTGAGTTTGTTTCCAGGGAAAAGGGGCAGTTTTGTGTTCCAGGGCTTGTGGCTCAGAGCAGCCTTCTGGCTCCTAAAATTCCACATTGCGCAGGATGCCTCCCAGGACCAAGCTGGCACCAGTGCCAACTTGGGCTGGTTTGAGAGTGCCAAGTACCTCCTGCAAACTGACACCTAGAACCAGGGTTGGTGAGTCTTGTTTCCAGGGAAAAGGGCAGCGTTGTTGTGTTCCAGGGCCTGTGGCTCGGAGCAGCCTTCTGGCTCCTAAAATTCCGCATTGCGCAGGATGCCTCCCAGGACCAAGCTGGCACCAGTGCCAACTTGGGCTGGTTTGAGAGTGCCAAGTACCTCCTGCAAACTGACACCTAGAACCAGGGTTGGTGAGTCTTGTTTCCAGGGAAAAGGGGCAGTTGTTGTGTTCCAGGGCCTGTGGCTCGGAGCAGCCTTCTGGCTCCTAAAATTCCGCATTGCGCAGGATGCCTCCCAGGACCAAGCTGGCACCAGTGCCAACTCTGGCTGGTTTGAGAGTGCCAAGTAACTCCCGCAATCTGACAACCTGGACCAGGGTTAGTGAGTTTTGTTTCCTGGGAAATGGGCAGCATTGGTGTTCCAGGGCTTGTGGCTCAGAGCAGCCTTCTGTCTCCGAAAATTCTGCATTGTGGAGGATGCCTCCCAGGACTAAGCTGGCACCAGTGGAAACTTGGGCTGGTTTGAGAGTGCCAAGTAACTCCAGCAATCTGACAACCTGGACCAGGGTTAGTGAGTTTTGTTTCCTGGGAAATGGGCAGCATTGGTGTTCCAGGGCTTGTGGCTCGGAGCAGCCTTCTGGCTCAAAAAATTCCGCATTGCGCAGGACGCCTCCCAGAGGCAAGCTGGCACCAGGGCCAACTTGGGCTGGTTTGAGAGTCCCAAGTACCTCCTGCAATCGGAAACCCTGAACCAGGGCAAGTGAGCTTTCTTTCCAGGGAAAGGGGCAGCATTGTTGATCCAGGGCCTGTGGCTCGTAGCAGCCTTCTGGCTCCTAAAATTCCGCCTTGTGCAGGATGCCTTCAGGACCAAGCTGGCACCAGTGCAAACTCTGGCTGGTTTGAGAGTGCCAAGTACCTCCTGCAAACTGACCCCTAGAACCAGGGTTGGTGCGTCTTGTTTCTCCAGGAAAACGGGCGGTGTTTGTCTTCCAGGGCCTGTGGCTCATAGCAGCCTTCTGGCTCCTAAAATTCTGCATTGCGCAGGATGCCTCCCAGACGCAAGCTGGCACCAGTGCCAACTTGGGCTTGTTTGAGAGTGCCAAGTACCTCCTGCAATCTGAAACCGAGAACCAGGGTTGGTGAGCTAGGTTTCCAGGGAAAAGGTGCAACGTTGATTGTTCGAGGGCATGTGGCTCGGAGTATCCTACTCTCTCCTAAAATTCCGCATTGTGCAGGATTCCTCCCAGACCCAAGCTGGCACCAGTGCCAAGTCAGGCTGGTTTGAGAGTGCCAAGTACCTCCTGCAAACTGACCCCTAGAACTAGGGTTGGTGAGCTTGTTTCCAACGGGAAAAGGGGCAGAGTTTTGTTCCAGGGCTTGTGGCTCAGAGCAGCCTTCTGGCTCTTAAAATTCTGCATAGTGCAGGAGGCCTCGCAGGACCAAGCTGGCAAGAGTGCCCAATTGGGCTGGTTTGAGAATGACAAGTACCTCCTGCAAACTGACACCATGAACCAGGGTTGGTGAGTCTAGTTTCCAGGGAAAATGGGCAGCGTTGGTGGTCCAGGGCCTGTGGCTCAGAGCAGCCTTTTGTCTCCTAAAATTCCGCATTGTGCAGGATGCCTCCCAGGACCAAGCTGGAATCAGTGCAAACTTGGGCTGGTTTGGGAGTGCCAAGTACCTCCTGAAAACTGACACCTAGAAACAGGGTTGGTGAGTCTTGTTTCTCCAGGAAACCGGGCGTTGTTTTTGTTCCAGGGCCTGTGGCTCGGAGCAGCCTTCTGGCTCCAAAAATTCTGCATTGCGCAGGATGCCTCCCAGGACCAAGCTGGCACCAGTGCCAACTTGGGCTGGTTTGAGAGTTCGAAGTACCTCCTGCAAACTGACTCCAAGAACCAGGGTTGGTGAGTCTTGCTTCCAGGAAAAAGGTGCAGCCTTGCGTTGGTGCTCCAGGGTTTGTGGCTCAGAGCAGCCTTCTGGCTCCTTAAATTCTGCATTGTGCAGGATGCCTCCCAGGACCAAGCTGGCACCAGTGCCAACTGGGGCTGGTTTGAGAGTGCCAAGTACCTCCTGCAAACTGACTCCTAGGACCAGGGTTGGTGAGTTTTACAAACCTGGGAAACGGGGCAAAGATTTTGTTCCAGGGCCTGTGGCTCAGAGCAGCCTTCTGGCTCCTAAAATTCTGCATTGCGCAGGATGCCTCCCAGGACCAAGCTAGCACCGGTGGAAACTTGGGCTGGTTTGAGAGTGCAAAGTACCTCTTGAAATGTGACACCTTGGACAAGGGTAATGAGTCTTGTTTCCTGGGAAAAGGGTAGCATTGGTGTACCACGGCCTTTGGCTCGGAGCAGCCTTCTGGCTCCTAAAATTCTGCATTGCGCAGGATGCCTCCCAGGACCAAGCTGGCACCAGTGCCAAGTCAGGCTGGTTTGAGAGTGCCAAGTACCTCCTGTAAACTGACACCTAGAACCAGGGTTGGTGAGCTTGTTTCCAGGGAAAAGGGGCAGAGTTGTTGTTCCAGGGCTTGTGGCTCAGAGCAGCCTTCTGGCTCCTAAAATTCCGCATTGCGCAGGATGCCTCCCAGGACCAAGCTGGCACCAGTGCCAACTTGGGCTGGTTTGAGAGTGCCAAGTACCTCCTGCAATCTGACACCTAGAACCAGGGTTGGTGAGCTTGTTTCCGGGAAAAGGGCAGTTGTGTTCCAGGGCTGTGGCTCGAGCAGCCTTCTGGCTCAAAATTCGCATGCGCAGGAGCCTCCAGACAAGCTGGCACCAGTGCCATTGGTGGTTGAGAGTGCCAAGTACCCTGAACTGACACCTGAACAGGGTTGGTGGTCTTGTTTCCAGGAAAGGGCGTTGTGTTCCAGGCTGGGCTCGAGCAGCCTTCTGGCTCCTAAAATTCCGCATTGCGCAGGATGCCTCCCAGGACCAAGCTGGCACCAGTGCCAACTTGGGCTGGTTTGAGAGTGCCAAGTACCTCCTGCAAACTGACACCAAGAACCAGGGTTGATGAGCTTTGTTTCCGCGGAAAATGGCAGGTGTTTGTGTTCCAGGGCTCCTGGCTCAGAGCAGCCTTCTGGCTCCTAAAATTCCGCATTGCGCAGGATGCCTCCCAGGACCAAGCTGGCACCAGTGCCAACTTGGGCTGGTTTGAGAGTGCCAAGTACCTCCTGCAAACTGACACCTAGAACTAGGGTTGGTGAGTTTGTTCCATGGGAAAGGGGCAGAGTTGTTGTTCCAGGGCTTGTGGCTCAGAGCAGCCTTCTGGCTCCTAAAATTCGCATTGCGCAGGATGCCTCCCAGGACCAAGCTGGCACCAGTGGAAATTTGGGCTGGTTTGAGAGTGCCAAGTACCTCCTGCAATCTGACACCATGGACCAGTGTTAGTGAGTCTTGTTTCCTGGGAAAATGGCAGCATTTTTGTTCCAGCGCCTGTGGCTCAGAGCAGTTTTCTGGCTCATAAAATTCCGCATTGCGCAGGTTGCCTCCCAGGACCAAGCTGGCACCAGTGTCGACTTGGGCGGGTTTGAGAGAGCCAGGTACCTCCTGCAATCTGACACCATGGACCAAGGCTAGTGAGCTTGTTTCCAGGGAAAGGGGCAGCGTTGTTGTGTTCAGGGCCTGTGGCTCAGAGCAGCCTTCTGGCTCCTAAAATTCCGCATTGCGCAGGATGCCTCCCAGGACCAAGCTGGCACCAGTGCCAACTCGGACTGGTTTGAGAGTGCCAAGTACCTCCTGCAAACTGACACCTAGAACCAGGGTTGGTGAGCTTGTTTCCAGGGAAAGGGGCAGCGTTGTGTGTTCCAGGGCTTGTGGCTCAGAGCAGCCTTCTGGCTCCTAAAATTCCACATTGTGCAGGATGCCTCCCAGGACCAAGCTAGCACCAGTGCCAACTCTGGCTGGTTTGAGAGTACCAAGTACCTCCTGCAAACTGACTCCTAGAACCAGGGTTGGTGAGTCTTGTTTCCAGGGAAAAGGGCAGTGTTTGTGTTCCAGGGCCTGTGGCTCAGAGCAGCCTTCTGGCTCCTAAAATTCCGCATTGTGCAGGATGCCTCCCAGGACCAAGCTAGCACCAGTGCCAACTCTGGCTGGTTTGAGAGTACCAAGTACCTCCTGCAAACTGACTCCATGAACTAGGGTTGGTGAGTTTTACAAACCTGGGAAATGGGGCAAAGATTTTGTTCCAGGGCTTTAGGCTCAGAACAGTCTTCTGGCTCCTAAAATTCCGCATTGTGCAGGATGCCTTCCAGGACTAAGCTGGCACCAGTGGAAACTTGGGCTGGTTTGAGATTGCCAAGTACCTCCTGCAATCTGAGACCTCGGGCCAGGGTTAGTGAGTCTTGTTTCCTGGGAAAAGGCCAGCATTGGTGTTCCAGGGCCTGTGGCTCAGAGCAGCATTCTGACTTAAAAAATTCCAAATTGCCCAGGACGCCACCCAGAGGCAAGGTGGCACCAGTGCCAACTTGGGCTGGTTTGAGAGTGCCAAGTACCTCCTGCAAACTGACACCTAGAACCAGGTTTGATGAGCTATGTTTCCAGGGAAAAGGGGCAGCGTTTTTTGATCCAGGGCCTGTGGCTTGGAGCAGCCTACTGTCTCCTAAAATTCCGCATTGTGCAGGATGCCTCCCAGGACCAAGCTGGCACCAGTGCCAACTTGGGCTGGTTTGAGAGTGCCAAGTACCTCCTGAAAACTGACACCTAGAACCAGGGTTGGTGCAGTCTTGTTTCTCCAGGAAAACGGGCGTTGTTGGTGTTCCAGGGCCTGGTACTCGGAGCAGCCTTCTGGCTCCTAAAATTCCGCATTGCGCAGGATGCCTCCAGGACCAAGCTGGCACCAGTGCCAACTTGGGCTGGTTTGAGAGTGCCAAGTACCTCCTGCAAACTGACACCTAGAACCAGGGTTG
>NW_026108223.1:0-13963 GCF_022539315.1 Serinus canaria | reverse complement strand
CCGCCCTCCCGGGGGCGGGTCGCGCCGCCCCCCGGCCTCGTGCTGCCCGCGGGGCCTTTGTTCGCGCGGGGTCCCCGGGATCCGGCCGGGATCCAGCCGGGATTCCCGGGATTCAGCCGGGACCGGAGCCCCGGAGCCTCCCCGGCATCCGCATCCCCCGGGATCGGCACCGCGCCCTCCTCCGGGATTGGCTCCCGAGGGAGCAGAGCCGGGACTGAGCCCAGCTCCGGGCACGGAACCGCAGCATCCCCGCGGATCTGAACCTGAAATCCCCAGGGATCTCAACCTAAAATCCCTGGGGATCTGAATCTAAAATCCCTGGAGATCTGAACCTAAAATCCCCGGGGATCTGAACCTAAAATCCCCAGAGATCTGAACCTGAAATCCCCAGGGATCTGAACCTGAAATCCCCAGGGATCTGAATGTAAAATCCCCAGAGATCTGAACCTGAAATCCCCAGGGATCTGAATGTAAAATCCCCAGAGATCTGAACCTGAAATCCCCAGGGATCTGAACCTAAAATCCCCGGGGATCTGAACCTAAAATCCCTGGGGATCTGAATCTAAAATCCCCGAGGATCCGAATTCAACATCCTCAGGGATTTGTAATCCAATATCCCAAAGCATCTGAATTCCACATCCTGAGGGATCTGAATCCAATATCCCGAGGGATCTGTGCTCCTGAATCCCGAGGGATCGGCCCCTGCAGCCACCCCAGATCACACCCAGCATCCCTCAGGATTGGTCCCCAGGACCATCCCGAATCATCCCCAGCATCCTTTGGAATCTGTCCCCGGAGTCACCTCGGACCACGCCCAGCATCCCTCGGGATCTCCAACCCATCATCCCGAGGGATCTCTAACCCAGCATCCGGGGGGATCTGTGTCCCAGCATCCGGAGGGATCAATCCCTGGGGTCCCCTTGGAATCGACCCCCGGAGCCCCTCGGGATCAATCCCTAGGGTCCCCTCGGGATCAACCCCTGAGTCCCCTCGGGATCAATCCCCGGAATCCCCTCGGGATCAATCCCCGGGGTCCCCTCGGGATCAATCCCCGGAGTCCCCTCGGGATCAATCCCTGGAGTCCCCTCAGGATCAATCCCCGCAGTCCCCTCGGGATCAATCCCTGGAATCCCCTCAGGATCAATCCCCGGAGTCCCTCGGGATCGGTCCCCGGGGTCCCCTCGGACCATCCCCAGTGTCCCCCGGGGTCGCCCCTCGGAGCTCCCCCTGCTCCGGCCCCAGCAGCCCGGATGTGGCCCCAAGTCCAGCCCTTCCTCCCCGTGCCTCAGTTTCCCCTCTCACACACTCCCTGGAAAGCCCCGAGCTTTGGAAACAGCCCCTTCCCATCCCATCCCAGCGCGGCACCGGCACAGGAATCCCAAAAGGAAGCAGAAATCCCATGGAATTCCAGCCCTCCCAAAGCCCCCCCAGCTCCGGTTTTGGGGTGACACCAACCCCAACCCTGCTCTCCTCCATTTTGGGGCTCTTATCTCCCAACTGCTGCAAATCCAGGCTGGGCCCTTCCCGGGAGAGCCTCTCCAGGGGTGCTGCCACTTCCCTGTGCATGGAAAGTTGGGATAAAAGTGCAATTTTGGGGGAAATATTGATTTTTTTCCCTATAAAACAGCGGCTTGGGAGAGGCCCTGGCAGCGGGAGCCGGGTTGGCGTCACGGGTTGAACATTAACCCCACCGAGACAAGCCAGGATTTATGGCATCGGACTGAGATAACGCTCCTGATCCCAGCTGAGGCTTTTTGGGGACCCCAAAGTCCCCAAGTGTCACCTGGGGAGCCCCAGGGCAAAGCCACCCCCGGCAGTTCCGGGATGCAGAGGGTTAAATGTCCTTTTATCCTGCTTTTCCCAGCCTGGTGGCACCGAGGGGACACCGAGGGGACACCGAGGGGACGCGGACGGGAGCGCCACCGGCAGGGCTGGGATTAATGAATAACCAGGAAAATCCAGCGGTGCCACCCAGAGGTGTCACCGCTCCCGGCTGCCTCAGTTTCCCTGGAGAAAAACAGCGGCTGTGGAACGGGAACGGCACCAAAAATCCCCTGGGAGAGGGGTGGGATGCACCATGGGGAGGGTGGGGTGGGCATTCCTGGGGAAAAATCCCTGGGATCCAGGAAAACATCCAGGAAAACATCCCTGGGGGCAAGGAAAATATCCCTGGGATCAAGGAAAATATCCCTGGGATTCAGGAAAAATCCCTGAGATCCAGGAAAACATTCCTGAGATCCAGGGAAACACCCCTGGAATCCAGAAAAACACCCCTGGGATCCGGGAAAACATCCCTGGGGTCAAGGAAAATATCCCTGGGAATCAGGAAAATATCCCTGAGATCCAGGAAAAGATCCCTGGGATTCAGGAAAAGATCCCTGAGATCCCAGAAAACATCCCAGAGATAAGAGGAAAATATCTCCAGGATCCAGGAAAACTTCCTGTGATCAAGGAAAATATTCCAGGGATCCAGGAAAATATTCCAGGGATCCAGGAAAACATCCCACGTGCCAAGGCCAGGATGGGGGCAGATCCCTGGAAGCTCCTGGGCCTCATCCCTGACTCATTCCCGCCTCATTCCCGGCTCCTTCCCGGGCCTGCCAAGGCTGGATTTTAATTAAACTGCGGATTTTAATTAACTCCTGGTCACCAAAGCGGAATCAAACCCTCGGGGGGCCCCGGAGAGGGGGGAGGACGCGGTCAGAGCCCCCTTTCACCCACATTCCCCATCCTCATTTCCTCCCGGACACACCGGGACCGGCACTTCTCCTCCCCCTTCCCCCAAAACCACCGGAGGAACCCCCGGAGACGCCCCCGGATGCTCGGGGAGGGGGTCGGGAGTGGAAACCCCCCCGAGGCCGAGGGGAGGCGGCGGCTGAGCCGTGAAAACGCCGAGGGGAGGGAAATGGGGGGGGGGGGGGGTGGGGCCGGCCACAGAGACCCCCGGAGTCACCCCAGCACCGACAGAACCTCCCACCGGGAATCCCAGGGACCGGATCTGGGGGCTCGGGGGTCGCCGTTCCCACGGGTGGGAGCCCCCCCAAACGAGCGGGATTATTATTTTTATTTTTTTCCCCGAAACAGCCGTTTTGGGAAAGAATATTTCTTCCATATCCCGCTGTTCCAGCCGGGACCGAGCCCCTCCCCACCCCGACACGGAGCCGGAGCCCCCCCCCCAATCCCACCCCGACTTCCAGGCGCCTTTTCCCTACAAAATCCCAAACAAACACTCGAATAATCCCAATAAACATCCCAAGGAAGGCCGGATTTCAGCTCGTCCCGACCGGGATGAGGCTGGAGCCGTCTCCCCGGGAGGTTCCGGATCCCGCGGCTGCTCCAGGCGGGATTTGGAACCGGGGGGGGACCGCGGGGCCCCCCCCCCCCAGATGGGAACAGCTGGCGGCTAATCCGGCGGGAAGAGCGGGAGGAGGAGCGGGAGGAGGAGGAGGAGGAGGAGGTCAGGGATTAACGGCTCCGCATGGCGGCAAATCGGGGCCGACCGGGGGTGGGGGGCGAGCGGGGCTTGGCCCCCCCAAAACCCGGCTGGGGTGGCAGCCGTGGGGACAAAGCCACCGCCCGCTGCTGCGTCCCCTCGTGCCTCAGTTTCCCCCCCTGCGGGGGGAATTGAGGGGGGACCCTCCCCCCGAATCACCAAAGCGCCTCGGGAAGGGGCGGGAGAGGGGAAACTGAGGCACCGGAGGGGAAGGAGCAGGAGGGAAACATTCCCGAGGGAGGGATGGCGGCGGGAGAGGCCGGGATGAGCGGGGGGGATGCGCTCGGGATCCTTCCCTGAGCACATTTTCCTTTCTTTTAGATCCCAAAATCTGGCAAAAGGCGAGCGACGGAGCCGGGCGGGACACGGGAAACTGAGGCACGGCAGAGCATCCCTGAATCCATCCCGTTATCCCGTTATCCCGTTTTCCCGTTATCCCGTTTTCCCGTTATCCCGGTTCCCGTTGTTCCGTTGTCCCGCCGCGCCCGCCGCGCCGATCCCGCCCCGCTCCCGTTATTCCCGTACCTTTGTCTTCCCGGTCATCCTGCGGATGAAGCTGAGGGTCCTGTCCAGGGGGGTCCCTTCCCGGCCCGGGGGGGTCCCCGCCTCCCCCGCCAGCCGCTCGCGGCTCCCGGTGCTGCGGGAGGAGGATCCCGCTGGACAATCCCGCCGGACAATCCCGCTCTGTCCCCGCCGGGAACGGGGAGGAGCGTGCGTGTCCCCTCCCCGCTGCCAGCCGGGCCACCACAGAGCCCCCTCTGTCCCCACCCAGCCCTCTCTGTCCCCACCCCAGCCCTCTCTGTCCCCTTCTGGGTCCCCCCAGTGTCTCTGCCCCCCGATTTGGGGAGGGGGGAGGGGGTCCCGGTTCCTTGGGGACATCCTCGGAGGGGGACAAAGCGCCCTTGGAGGGGCCAAATCAGCCCGGGGGGGGGGGGACAAAAGCCACCCTTGGAGGGGACAAATCCCCCGAAGGGGACAAATCCCCTTTTTGGGGGGACAAATCCCCATTGGAGGGGACAAATCCCCTATGGGGGGGACAAATTCCCATTTAGGGGGACAAATCCCCATTTGGGGGGGACAAATTCCCATTGGAGAGAGACAAATTCCCATTTAGGGGGGACAAATCCCCATTTGGGGGGGATAAATTCCCATTTGGGGGGGATAAATTCCCATTTTGGGGGACAAATCCCCATTTGGGGGGGACAAATCCCCATTTGGGGGGACAAATCCCCTTTGGGGGGGACAAATCCCCATTTGGGGGGGATAAATTCCCATTTGGGGGGACAAATCCCTATTTGGGGAGACAAATCCCCATTTGGGGGGGACAAATCCCCATCTTGGGGGGACCAGCCACTCTCAGAGATAAATCACCCTCGGGGGAGGGGACAGGATGCCCTCGGGCGGGGACAAATCGCCTTCAGAGCCACTTTTGAAGGGGGGGGACAAGCCTCATTTTTGGCAGGGCAGCGTGTCCCCATCCCTGTGGCTGTCCCCAAGCCTGTCCCTGTCCCCGCGGGGCTCCGGGCCAGCCCCCGGTGTGACGATTGCCGGGCACAGCCGCCCTAATGAGGACGGGAATAGGCTGTGACAGGCGCGGGGAGGGGACAGGACAGTGCGGGGGACACCCAGGGGACACCAGGGGGACTCACCCGCCGAGCAGGCTCTGCTGGGAGGCGAACGGGGGAATTTCGGCGGCTGGAAAAGGGAAAAGGAATTTAAAAAGGGTCGCGAGGAGCTGGGCAGGGAGGGGGCCGTAATTAACTAATTAACTGCGGTGGCAGCGCCATCGATTTTGGGTCGTTACGGGGAGGTCGGAGCAGGGACAACGCCCCGGGGGGACACGAGGGTCCCTCCCGGGGGGGGACAGACTCACCCTCCTCGCCGGGGACACTGGAGATGACACCGAGGGACGCGGATTTGAAACGGGACCAGCCCCGGGAGAGGGGCCCGGCCCGGGGCGCCGGGAGCCTCCTCGCGTCCTCCTGCCAGCAGGGACAGCGACAGTGGCACTGCCACCCTCCCTCCCCGACATCGGTGCCCAAAAGGAAGCTGCTGCCAGGGGGCAGGGATGGGAAGGAGCGTCCTGTGCACTCTGGACAGTGGCAAAGCCACCCGGGATGGTGGCAAAGCCACCAGGACTGCGGCAAAGCCACTCAAGATGGTGACAAAGTGTCTCAGGACAACGACAAAGTCACTCTGGGCGATGGCAGACCAGCAGGACAATGGCAAAGCCACCCGGGATGATGGCAAAGCCACCCAAAGTGGTGACAGGCTGACCCCAAATGATGGCAAAGCCACCAGGACGATGACAAAGCCACTTGGGGTGACAACAAAGCCACTCAGGACAATGACAAAGCCACCAGGACGATGCCAAAACCACCCAGGACGGACAGCAAAGCCACCAGGATGTGACTTTCTCTCAGCCCTCCCCTCCCCGTGTCCCCTGTCCCCTCCCCCAGCTCAGGTGGGCGCTGGGTGACCCGGAGGTGACAGGAGGGTCCCACCTGTGCCCGCCTCACGTCGGCCTCGTCCTCCTCGTCCTGCGAGAGCAGCGAGTCCAGCTCGTCACTGCTGTGCACCAGGGGGGCCCTCCGGGGGTCCCGGGGGCGCCGGCAGAGCCCCCCCAGCTGCTCCGCGCTGGAACCGAGCTCGGGGCTCCGGCTGGGATGGGGGGGACGACCGGGAAAGTCACCCCCAAAGCGGGTCCCCGAGGGGGAGCAGGAATTTAGGGTGTCCCCCACCCCACGGAGGGTCTCGGTTTGGGTTTGGGGGGCTCAGGGATGCAGGAAGACCCCCGACCTTGATGGATTTGGGGGGGACGGTGGCACGGGGGTCCCCCCTACCTGAGCTGCCCGTAGCCCGGAATGCCCCGCGGGTCCTTGCCCGGCTCCCAGCTGTGCCTCCGGAAAGGATCCAGGGAGCTCCGCAGCGCCCCGGATCTCCGCAGGGCCACGCCGCGGATTCGCCCTTCCTCCTCCTCCTCCTCCTCCTCATCCTCGTCCCAGGCCGTGCCGGGCTCCAGGACGGACACACAGCGGCGCCTCGGGGGTGGGAGCCCGGCGGGAACCCCCCCGCGGGCTCTGGGGTGACTTGGGGGGGCTCCAGGGCGTGCGGGGGCTCCAGGATTTTGGGGGGCTCCCGGTGCCGCTCAGGGCTGGACGCTGCGGGAAGGGGGCGTGGAGGGGTCGGGGGGGGTCCAGCCCAGCTCTTGAGGTGGATTTTGGGGAGCAGGGGGGGCGTTCCCGTGTCCCCGCGGCGCCGGAGGGTCCCCAAAGCCCCCGGGGGGCGCAGGAATTCAAACTCCCCGCCCTTCCCGAGGCTGAGCTCTCCTGGTTATTCATTAAACTGGGAGGAATTCGGCTGGGATGAGAGCAGGGAAGGGGAAAAGGAAAATGGGAAAATAATGGGAAAAATGGAATGTGGGATAGAAAGGATGGGAAGGGAGGGAATGGATGGGAGGGAGAGGGATGGGATGGGATGGGAATGGGAATGGGAGAGGAAGGAATGGGAGATGGATGGCGGAATGGGATGGGAATGGAATGGGAATGGGAATGGGAAAGGGAATAGGAATGGGAACTGGGAATTGGGATTGGGATTGGGACCTCCCACTCCAGGGGGACCCTGCAAGGATGCAGCTCCTCCCAGCCCCCAAATTCCCACCTCCTGAGGGGAGGATAAACCCCCCCAGAGTGGGGAGAGGGGCCCAGGGGGCTTTAGAGGGACTGGGATGGGATCTTGGATGGGACCTGGGGTGGATTTGGGATGGGAACACAGTGAGGTTTGGAGTGGGATCTGAGTGGGTTTTAGGGTTGGATCAGAGCAGGTTTTGGGATGGGATCAGAGCAGGTTTTAGGATGGGATCAGAGCAGGTTTTAGGGCGGGTTTTGAGGTTGGATCAGAGCAGGTTTTGGGGTGGGATCTGAGATGGAATCTGAGTGGGTTTTAGGGTGGGATTTCAAATGGAATCTGGAGGATTTCAGCCTGGCCATGGCCCCTTAAAAGGCCCCATGAGACTGGGAAACCCCTGGGAATTCCGACCCCCCCTCCCAAAATCCAAACATCCTCCCCAAACCACTGACACCCCCTGAGCACCCAGAGCCAGCTGCTCCTGCTGGGATCCCCTCCTGGCCTTGGTGCGGTGGATCCTGGGCTGCTCCTGGTGGATCCCCCTGATCCCTGTGCCCCAGCCCAGTCTCACAACCCCCAAATCCTGACACCATTCCCAGGCTGGCACATCCTGCCCTGGCCAGACTCACCCCGCTGGGGACAGGGAGAGGACTGGGATGAGCTGGGATGAGCTGGGATGAGCTCAGCCGTTTTTCCTGTTTTTACATTCCCAGCCCGGTCAGCTGATTAAATTTAAAAAAAAACAACAAAAAAAACAAAAAATCCCTTTCCTTTGTGGATCTGCCCTTGGATCTGCCGGGGATCGCGGGATGATAAACACGGAATCACAAAAAAAAATGAGGAGAGGAGCGTGGCCATGGCTCCGGGGGAAAACCACAGGCACGGCTCTTCCCAAGAACCCACGAGGTTCCCCCCACGCAGATTTTGGGGTTCCCGGGCTCATCCAGGTGCAGAAAAGCAACCGGGATGTGCAGGAGCTTCCCAGAGCTCGGTGGGAATCTCGGGATGCAAATCCAAACTCCGGAGCCGGGAAAGGGAAATCCTGAAGCAGCTCCCTCCAAATCCCGACCTTGGGGACATTTCCCCCAAAATCCCGACCTTGGGGACATTTCCCCCAAAATCCCGACCTTGGGGACATCCCCCCCAAAATCCCTACCTTGGGGACATCCCCACCCCCCAAATCCCGGTCCTGGGGACATCCCCCCCGCCCCCCAAATCCCAACCTTGGGGACATCCCCACCCCCCCAAATCCCGACCTTGGGGACATCCCCACCCCCCAAATCCTGGTCCTGGGGACATCCCCCCGCCCCAAATCCTGGTCCTGGGGACATCCCCACCCTCCCCAAATCCCGACCCTCGGGACATCCCCCCGCCCCAAATCCCGGTCCCGGGGGCAGCCCCGAAATGTTGGCGGGGAGCGGCGGGTTTGGATCCCGAACGGGACTCGGGAACAGCGGGATAACGGCGGACCGGGAATTTCGGGAGCTGCTCCGAGCTGAGAACGGCCAAATTCACCCCCGGGCCGGCATTCCCGCTGGGAATTCCGGGATTCCCGGCGGGGTTCGGAGCGGGGAGGGCCCCGGTGTTTTCTCAGGATCGTCCGGTACCGCCGGGGGACGAGCGGCGGGGGATCCCCACCCCGGGGGTGTCGGAGGGACCAGGGACCGGCTCGAGGGCCGTGACCTTGGGGGGACCCTGGGGTGGCCTCAGAGGTGACAGCGGGGCCGGGGGGCTCAGAGGGGACTTTGGGGGGGTCCCGCTGTCCCCAGGTCACCCCAGGTCACCCCAGGTCACCCCAGGTCACCCCGGGTCACCCCGGACCTACCTGCGGGTGACGGGAGGGGGGGGGTGAGCTCCGTGCAAGCCAATTCCCAATTCCCGAGGTGCCGGCCCGGCCGTTCCCGAGTCCCGAGGGGTCCCAGCCCCGCGCCCCCTCCCCCTCCCTCTCCTCTCCCGCACTCCAAACAAACCAGGAACCACTTGGCCGAGCAGATCCTTTTCCCTGTTAACCCTTTTCCCGCAGATCCCCAAATCCGGGACCGCTCTTCCGGATTTGGGGATCTGCTCCTTCTTCCCTCCTCCCCCACAGCCCTCTGCACCCCCCGATTCCCTTTCCCAGCGAATTTCAGGGATCGGGAACAACCCCCGCGTCCCCCTCGGGGTCAAACTCTCCCTTCCCGACTCCCCGAGATCCTTCCCATGGGATTTCTGGGTCATTCAGACGGGCACCCCCAAAGCTCGGCAGGGCAGGGCGGGGCTGACTCCGTGCCTCAGTTTCCCTGCCCCAAAGGCAAGAATTCCTTCCCCCACTCAGGAATATTCCCATTTTTCCAACCAGCAGCCTGCAGAACCCCACACCCCACGGGGCTGAACCCCGAATCCACGGGGCTGCCCCCACATCCCCACCTTGTCCCGGTCCCGGACGGGTCACACACCTCGGGCAGTCCCAGCGCAGCCGGATCCAGGCGGGATTTCATCTCCTGGGAAAAACCAGCACGGAACGGGTCAATCCCGGCTGCATCGGCTCCATCCCGCTCCGGAGGCACCTGCGGGCCCTCAGCACCTCCGGGTGTGGGGGGGGAAGCAATTCCCACCTACCGGGAATATCCGGGAGCATGGAAAAGCTCCGAGAGCTCCCAAAGCTCCCGCAGAACCTCGGCCGGGGTGTCCCGCCAGCAGAAATCCCAGGAAAATCCCAAATTTCGCCCTCCACGGAGCCAAACGGCCCCGGGTTCCGTCTCCCTCTGGGTATTCCCGGGGATTTGTCCCGTCGGGAATGTGTTTGTTTAAACAAACGGGCGGAACGGGGACCTTTGCGCGGGATTCGGGAGGTGCCAGGAGGTGACACCTCCCGGGACTCGAGCCCTGGCCGCTCCCGAAACTTTTCCAGGGATTTCCTCGGGAATTCTCTTTCGCAGGGCAGGGAATGAGGCTTTCCCAGGTGTTTTTGGGGTTAAATTTTGGCCTCGCAGTTTCCTGGTTCTGCAGGTCCGCCCCGGCGACCTCCCCGCGGTGCTTGTGTGCACAAACCTTTGGAATTAGGGTGGAATTTGGGAAGTTGGGGCTTAAATCCCTGGATGGAGGTGGGAATGGGGTCTTTGGGTCCTTGCCGAGCCAAGCCGCGATTCCACGGAGGGACAAAAACTCCTTCCCCAAAAGGCCAGGAATATTCCAGGTGTGGAATTTTTCTCCGAGGTCTTTTCCAACCCGAATCATTCCATGATTTCCAAGGGGATTCTGGCATTGGCTCCTCCTCACCAGGGTCCCCTCGGGGGGAGGGGGGGGGGGGGTCTCATCCTGCCCGATGCCACAGCTCCACCTCCCGAAATCCAGGAGCAACATTCCTGGTGCCAGGATTTGGGATCCAGCTCCTTTTCCCGACCAAAACCTTCCCCCAAGCCCAATCCAGCTGCTGGGAATGAGCCACCCTCGCCCTTTTTCCAGCTCGGAATCCCACGGGAGTGGCAGCAGATCCCGCTGGGATCATCCTTACCCCTCATCCCGGTGAGATTCCCGGCGCTCCGATCCTCCCGGCAGCTCGGATCCCACCGGCAAGGGAGGGGTGGGATCCGGGGGTGAGGAATTCCAGCCCCGGGACATTTTTTAGGGACAAAAGGGACAAAAGGGACACTGTTCCCTCGGGATCTCCATCCACCAACACGGAATTCTTGGCTGTGGGGTGATGGGAGCCACCGAATGTTGGAATTTTGGGGGATTATCTCCAAATATCGGGATTTTGAGGCAGGAAAATGCAATCTTTTATTTTCCATGGAGTATCTGCAATTCCAGCAGCATCACAGGGAGGGAAATCGATGTCTGGCATCGCAGCAGCTCCGGAGGGAGGAACCCACGGTCCCTGGGATCCCTGGGAGCCTTGTGATCCCAGTATCTGATCCCAGTGATCCCAGTGATCCCAGTGATCCCGTGATCCTTGAGATCCCAGTGCCTGATCCCAATGATCCTTGTGATCCCAGTGATCCCAGTACCTGATCCCAGTGATCCCAGTGGTCCTTGTACCCAATCCAAATTATCCCAGTGATTCCAATAATCCCAATGATCTCTGTGATCCCAGTGCCTGATCCCAATGATCCTTGTGAGCCCAGTGATCCCTGGGATCCCAGTATCCAATCCCAATGATCCCAGTATTCAATCCCAGTGATCCCAGTATCCAATCCCAATGATCCCAATGATCCCCGTATTCAATCCCAGTGATCCCAATGGTCCCTGTGATCCCAGTATCCAATCCCAGTGATCCAAGTGATCCTTTTACCCAATCCCAATGATCCCAGTGATCCTTGTACCTGATCCCAGTGATCCCAGTATCCAATCCCAATGATCCCAGTGAATGAACCCTGTGATCCCAGTATCCAATCCCAATGATCCCAGTGATCCCAGTATTCAATCCCAGTGATCCCAGTGATCCCTGTGGCCAATCCCTTCAGGAATCACCGCTTTACTCCCAAACCCCCAAATTTCCCCCCCAAAAAAAGAACTCCCTGATGCCTGACAACAACATTCCCCCTTCCCACGCCCTGGATCCCCTCCCAGCCCACGGATCCAACCACCAGCGCTGGAAAGCGACCCTGGACGGGGAGGAATCCCTGCTGGGATGGGATCCACGGAAATCTGGAGCTCCGGGGAGGCGCCTGGAGTGCAGGTCCAGAGCAGATCCAGAGAAGGTCCAGAGCAGGTCCAGAGCAGGTCTAGATGAGGTCCAGAGCAGGTCTAGATGAGGTCCAGACCAGGTCTAGATGAGGTCCAGAGCAGGTCCAGAGCAGGTCCAGATGAGGTCCAGACCAGATCCAGACCAGGCCCAGAGCAGGTCCAGAGCAGGTCTAGATGAGCCCCAGAGCAGGCCCAGAGGAGGTCTAGATGAGGCCCAGAGCAGGTCTAGATGAGGTCCAGACCAGGTCCAGAGGAGTTCCAGAGTAGGTCCAGAGGAGTTCCAGACCAGATCCAGACCAGATCCAGAGCAGGCCCAGAGCAGGTCTGGACCAGGTCCAGATGAGGTCCAGACCAGATCCAGAGCAGGCCCAGAGCAGGTCTAGATGAGGTCCAGAGCAGGTCTAGATGAGGTCCAGAGCAGGTCTAGATGAGGCCCAGAGCAGGTCCAGAGGAGTTCCAGACCAGATCCAGACCAGATCCAGAGCAGGCCCAGAGCAGGTCTGGACCAGGTCCAGATGAGGTCCAGACCAGATCCAGAGCAGGCCCAGAGCAGGTCTGGACCAGGTCCAGATGAGGTCCAGACCAGATCCAGAGCAGGCCCAGAGCAGGTCTAGATGAGGTCCAGAGCAGGTCTAGATGAGGTCCAGAGCAGGTCTAGATGAGCGGGTAGGAGGCGTAGCTGGCGATGCCGCAGAGGTTGGAGGCGTTGCGCGCCATGCGGACGTAGCCCGCGTCTCCGAAGTGCACGCCCCAGCTTTGGGAACAGGGAGAAGACAACGGGGAAAATCCTCATTTTTTTTCAAAGGAGAAGGTGCCAGAATCCTGGGATTCATGGAACCATTCTGCTCTGGGGTGTTCTGACCCCCAGGGGAGCTCTGACTTTGACCCTCACTTATGGAAAAAGTTTCCTAAACTTCAAGATCGACTAAAATCCAAATAATTGGGAAATTATAGGGAGTAGTGTAGAGGTATCACTTGGTGAGAAATTTAATTTTTGGGATTTTTAGTGTGCAAGATGGAGGACACAGGGTGTCCTCCTGGGTTTCTTCTTCCTCCTTCTTCTTGGGTTTGGGTGGCACTTTGTAATTGGGCAGGAAAAATCCACATTGGGATCAGTTCTTGGGTGAAAAGGGGAAATAATTTAGGTGTCAGCTCTTCATGGGATAGTTTAGTCTTAAAAGACCTCGGAACAAGAGATTTTTGGCCATTTTGGGCCTTGCTGCCCAACTCTCAGCAGTGAGATTGCTTCACTGATAAGAAATAATAAACACAATAATTAACACCTGAGTCCCAACATGAAATATCATCTCAAGTGCCTCCAACCCAGACCCAGAGAAACCCACAACTGTTACCACCACAATTGGGGCTGGAAAATCCTCGGAAATCACAAAGCCCAGCTGGCCCCGAGGCCACCACGGGAATGTGTCCCCGAGTGCCACATCCACACGGATTTGGGCAGCTCCAAACACAAAATCACGGAATTATGGAGTGGGTTTGGCCACAATGGACCCTATGGATCATCGTTCCAACCCTCCCACGGGCCAAGGAGCACCTGGACAAGGCCCTGAGGGACAAGGTGGGAGTTTGGGAGGGCTGGGAGTTGGACTCTGATCCTTGTGGGTCCCCTCCAGCTGGGAATGTTCCGGAATTCCATCCCTGTGGATGCCCAAGGTTTTACCTGTTCTTCACCAGCCAATATTCCTTGTTTTCCAGGGAGCCGTATCCCACCACCAGCACGGCGTGGTTCACCTCCTGCGAGCACTGGGGGTCGTCGAACACCCCTGGGGAGGGAGAAATCCCGGAATTCCAACGGATTCCAGCCTCCCCCCAGGAATTCACTGCCAGCCTCCCAAATCCCACCCGAGTTCCCAAGGCTCCCTCTCACCAGGGAAGGATTCTGGGGTGAAAAAAAGGAAGAAGGTGGATTTGGAAGAGCCCTAAAGGTCTCAAGACCATCCCACCCCAGCCTCCCTCCAGGAATGAACCCCCAAAATTCCCGAATTCCGCCCAATCCGGGCCCTGACCGGAGCGGTAGAGGAAGAAGCTGGGCCGGGTGGCGTCGATGGCCACGGCCACGGGGCCCACGGTGGCCACGGCCTCCCTGAGCGCGGCCTCGTCGCCCTCGGGCAGCTCCACGAAGCGGGAGCAGGAGGCGGCGCGGGCGGAGGCGTTGTAGTG
>NW_026108222.1:0-14003 GCF_022539315.1 Serinus canaria | reverse complement strand
GGAAATGGGCGGTATTGGTGATCCAGGGCCTGGTACTCGGAGCAGCCTTCTGGCTCAAAAAATTCTGCATTGTGCAGGATGCCTCCCAGGACTAAGCTGGCACCAGTGCCCACTTGGGCTTGTTTGAGAGTGGCAAGTACCTCCTGCAATCTGAAGCCTAGAACCAGGGTTGGTGCGTCTTGTTTCTCCAGGAAATCGGGCGGTGTTGTTGTTCCAGGGCCTGTGGCTCTGAGCAGCCTTCTGGCTCAAAAAATTCCGCATTGCGCAGGATGCCTCCCAGGGCCAAGCTGGCACCAGTGCCAACTTGGGCTTGTTTGAGAGTGCCAAGTACCTCCTGCAAACTGACTCCTAGAACTAGGGTTGGTGAGTTTTACAAACCTGGGAAATGAGGCAAAGTTTTTGTTCCAGGGCTTGTGGCTCAGAGCAGCCTTCTGGATCAAAAAATTCCACATTGCGCGGGACGCCTCCCAGAGGCAAGCTGGCACCAGTGCCAAGTCAGGCTTGTTTGAGAGTGCCAAGTACCTCCTGCAGTCTGACACCATGAACCAGGGCTAGTGAGCTTTGTTTCCGGGGAAAGGGGCGGCATTGGTGATCCAGGGCCTGTGGCTCAGAGTAGCCTTCTGGCTCCTAAAACTCCGCATTGTGCAGGATGCCTCCCAGGACTAAGCTGGCACAAGTGCCCACTTGGGCTTGTTTGAGAGTGCCAAGTACCTCCTGCAAACTGACCCCTAGAACCAGGGTTGGTGCATCTTGTTTCTCCAGGAAAAGGGGCGGTGTTGTTGTTCCAGGGCCTGAGGCTCTGAGCAGCCTTCTGGCTCAAAAAATTCCGCATTGCGAAGGATGCCTCCTAGACGCAAGCTGGCACCAGTGCCAGCTTGGGCTGGTTTGAGAGTGCCAAGTACCTCCTGCAATCTGAAGCCTAGAACCAGGGTTGGTGAGCTATGTTTCCAGGAAAAATTGGCAGCGTTGGATGTTCCCGGGCCTGTGGCTCTGAACAGCCTACTCTCTCCTAAAATTCCGCATTGCACAGGATGTCTCCCAGGACCAAGCTTGCAAAAGTGCCGACTTGGGCTTGTGTGAGAGTGCCAAGTACCTCCTGAAAACTGACCCCTAGAACTAGGGTTGGTGATTTTTACAAACCTAGGAAATGAGGATAAGTTTTTGTTCCAGGGCTTGTGGCTCAGAGCAGCCTTCTGGCTCAAAAAATTCCGCATTGTGGAGGATGCCTCCCAGGACCAAGCTGGCACCAGTGCCAACTCGGGCTGGTTTGAGAATGCCAAGTACCTCCTGGAATCTGAAACCTAGAACCAGGGTTGGGGGGTCTTATTTCTCCAGGAAAACGGGCGGTGTTTGTGTTCCAGGGCCTGGTACTCAGAGCAGCTTTCTGGTTCCTAAAATTCTGCATTGAGCTGGATGCTTCCCAGGATTAAGCTGCCACCAGTGCCATGTCACGCTGCTTTGAGAGTGCCAAGTACCTTCTGAAAACTGACTCCAAGAACCAGGGTTGGTGAGTCTTGCTTCCAGGAAAAAGGTGCAGCGTTGCGTTGGTGTTCCATGGCTTGTGGCTCAGAGCAGCCTTCTGGCTTTTAAAACTCCGCATTGTGCAGGATGCCTCCCAGGACCAAGCTGGCACCTATTACAGGGGTTTTCTGAGGTCTCAGGATGAGGGAAGAGACGACAACGTTGACTCCATGTATCAGAAGGCTTTGATTTATTATAAAATGTTATATAAGATATAGATACTATACTAAAAGAGTAAAGAGAAAGGTTTCACTACAAGGCTAAGCTAAGAATAGCATAGGAATGTGTAAACTGAAGTCTTCTCAGCCCGAGACAGGCCGAACAGGTGAATTGGGATAGGCTCTTAATTGCAAACAGTTTGACGGAGTCAATCACAGATTTTCCCGTGGCATTCCACAGCAGCAGATAAGAATTGTTTACCGATGTTCCTGAGGCTACTCAGCTCAAAAGAAAGGAAAAATCCTAAGTAAAGGATTTTTCATAAAATATGTTAGCAACAGGCACCAGTGCCAACTTGGGCTTGTTTGAGAGTGCCAAGTACCTCCTGCAAACTGACCCCTAGAACCAGGGTTGGTGAGTCTTGTTTCTCCAGGAAAACGGGCGGTGTTGTATTTCCAGGGCCTGTGGCTCTGAGCAGCCTTCTGGCTCAAAAAATTCCGCATTGCGAACTATGCCTCCTAGACGCAAGCTGGCACCAGTGCCAACTTGGGCTGGTTTGAGAGTGCCAAGTACCTCCTGCAATCTGAAGCCTAGAACCAGGGTTGGTGAGCTATGTTTCCAGGGAAAATTGGCAGCGTTGGTTGTTTCCGGGCCTGTGGCTCAGAGCAGCCTACTCTCTCCTAAAATTCCGCATTGCGCTAGATGTCTCCCAGGACCAAGCTGGCACCAGTGCCCACTTGGGCTGGTTTGAGAGTGCCAAGTACCTCCTGCAAACTGACCCCTAGACCTAGGGTTGGTGAGTTTTACAAACCTGGGAAATGAGGAAAAGTTTTTGTTCCAGGGCTTGTGGCTCGGAGCAGCCTTCTGGCTCCTAACAATTCCGCATTGCGCAGGATGCCTCCCAGGAACAAGCTGGCACCAGTGCCAACTTGGGCTTGTTTGAGAGTGCCAAGTACCTCCTGCAAACTGACCCCTAGAACCAGGGTTGGTGAGTCTTGTTTCTCCAGGAAAACGGGCGGTGTTGTATTTCCAGGGCCTGTGGCTCAGAGCAGCCTTCTGGCTCAAAAATTCCGCATATCGCAGGATGCCTCCCAGGACCAAGCTGGCACCAGTGCCAACTTGGGCTTGTTTGAGAGTGCCAAGTACCTCCTGCAAACTGACTCCTAGAACTAGGGTTGGTGAGTTTTACAAACCTGGGAAATGAGGCAAAGTTTTTGTTCCAGGGCTTAGGGCTCAGAGGAGCCTTCTGGATCAAAAAATTCCACATTGCGCGGGACGCCTCCCAGAGGCAAGCTGGCACCAGTGCCAAGTCAGGCTTGTTTGAGAGTGCCAAGTACCTCCTGCAGTCTGACACCATGATCCAGGGCTAGTGAGCTTTGTTTCCCGGGAAAGGGGCGGCATTGTTGATCCAGGGCCTGTGGCTCAGAGCAGCCTTCTGGCTTTTAAAATTCCGCATATCGCAGGATGCCTCCCAGGACCAAGCTGGCACCAGTGCCAACTTGGGCTTGTTTGAGAGTGCCAAGTACCTCCTGCAAACTGACCCCTAGAACCAGGGTTGGTGAGTCTTGTTTCTCCAGGAAAACGGGCAGTGTTGTATTTCCAGGGCCTGTGGCTCTGAGCAGCCTTCTGGCTCAAAAAATTCCGCATTGCGAACTATGCCTCCTAGACGCAAGCTGGCAGCAGTGCCAGCTTGTGCTGGTTTGAGAGTGCCAAGTACCTCCTGACATCTGAAGCCTAGAACCAGGTTGGTGAGCTATGTTTCCAGGGAAAATTGGCAACGTTGGTTGTTCCCGGGCCTGTGGCTCGGAGCAGCCTACTCTCTCCTAAAATTCCTCATTGCGCAGGATGTCTCCCAGGACCAAGATTGCAAAAGTGCCCAGTTGGGCTTGTGTGAGAGTGCCAAGTACCTCCTGCAAACTGACCCCTAGAACTAGGGTTGGAGATTTTTACAAACCTGGGAAATGAGGCAAAGTTTTTGTTCCAGGGCTTGTGGCTCAGAGCAGCCTTCTGGCTCCTAAAATTCCGCATTGCGCAGGATGCCTCCCAGGACCAAGCTGGCACCAGTGCCAACTTGGGCTTGTTTGAGAGTGCCAAGAACCTCCTTAAAACTGACACCTAGAACCAGGGTTGGGGGGTCTTATTTCTCCAGGAAAACGGGCGGTGTTTGTGTTCCAGGGCCTGGTACTCAGAGCAGCTTTCTGGCTCCTAAAATTCTGCATTGAGCAGGATGCCTCCCAGGATTAAGCTGCCACCAGTGCCATGTTACGCTTCTTTGAGAGTGCCAAGTACCTTCTGAAAACTGACTCCAAGAACCAGGGTTGGTGAGTCTTGCTTCCAGGAAAAAGGTGCAGCGTTGCGTTGGTGTTCCAGGGCTTGTGGCTCAGAGCAGCCTTCTGGCTCCTAAAACTCCGCATTGTGCAGGATGCCTCCCAGGACCAAGCTGGCACCTATTACAGGGGTTTTCTGAGGTCTCAGGATGAGGGAAGAGACGAAAACGTTGACTCCATATCTCAGAAGGCTTTGATTTATTATAAAATGTTATATAAGATATAGATACTATACTAAAAGAGTAAAGAGAAAGGTTTCACTACAAGGCTAAGCTAAGAATAGCATAGGAATGTGTAAACTGAAGTCTTCTCAGCCCGAGACAGGCCGAAGATGTGAATTGGGATAGGCTCTTAATTGCAAACAGTTTGACGGAGTCAATCACAGATTTTCCCGTGGCATTCCACAGCAGCAGATAAGAATTGTTTACCGATGTTCCTGAGGCTACTCAGCTCAAAAGAAAGGAAAAATCCTAAGTAAAGGATTTTTCATAAAATATGTTAGCAACAGGCACAAGTGCCAACTTGGGCTTGTTTGAGAGTGCCAAGTACCTCCTGCAAACTGACCCCTAGAACCAGGGTTGGTGCATCTTGTTTCTCCAGGAAAGGGGGCGGTGTTGTTGTTCCAGGGCCTGTGGCTCTGAGCAGCCTTCCGGCTCAAAAAATTCCGCATTGCGAACTATGCCTCCTAGACGCAAGCTGGCACCAGTGCCAACTTGGGCTGGTTTGAGAGTGCCAAGTACCTCCTGCAATCTGAAGCCTAGAACTAGGGTTGGTGAGCTATGTTTCCAGGAATAATTGGCAGCGTTGGTTGTTCCCGGGCCTGTGGCTCGGAGCAGCCTACTCTCTCCTAAAATTCCGCATTGCGCAGGATGTCTCCCAGGACCAAGCTTGCAAAAGTGCCCACTTGGGCTTGTGTGAGAGTGCCAAGTGCCTCCTGCAAACTGACCCCTAGAACTAGGCTTGGAGATTTTTACAAACCTGGGAAATGAGGCAAAGTTTTTGTTCCAGGGCTTGTGGCTCGGAGCAGCCTTCTGGCTCTTAAAATTCCGCATTGTGCAGGATGCCTCCCAGGACCAAGCTGGCACCAGTGCCAACTTGGGCTTGTTTGAGAGTGCCAAGAACATCCTTAAAACTGACACCTAGAACCAGGGTTGGGGGGTCTTATTTCTCCAGGAAAACGGGCGGTGTTTGTGTTCCAGGGCCTGGTACTCAGAGCAGCTTTCTGGCTCCTAAAATTCTGCATTGAGCAGGATGCCTCCCAGGATTAAGCTGCCACCAGTGCCATGTCACGCTGCTTTGAGAGTGCCAAGTACCTTCTGAAAACTGACTCCAAGAACCAGGGTTGGTGAGTCTTGCTTCCAGGAAAAAGGTGCAGCGTTGCGTTGGTGTTCCAGGGCTTGTGGCTCAGAGCAGCCTTCTGGCTCAAAAAATTCCGCATTGTGCAGGATGCCTCCCAGGACCAAGCTGGCACCTATTACAGGGGTTTTCTGAGGTCTCAGGATGAGGGAAGAGACGAAAACGTTGACTCCATATCTCAGAAGGCTTTGATTTATTATAAAATGTTATATAAGATATAGATACTATACTAAAGAGTAAGAGAAAGGTTTCACTACAAGGCTAAGCTAAGAATAGCATAGGAATGTGTAAACTGAAGTCTTCTCAGCCCGAGAGAGGCCGAACAGGTGAATTGGGATAGGCTCTTAATTGCAAACAGTTTGACGGAGTCAATCACAGATTTTCCCGTGGCATACCACAGCAGCAGATAAGAATTGTTTACCGATGTTCCTGAGGCTACTCAGCTCAAAAGAAAGGAAAAATCCTAAGTAAAGGATTTTTCATAAAATAGGTTAGCAACAGGCACCAGTGCCAACTTGGGCTTGTTTGAGAGTGCCAAGTACCTCCTGCAAACTGACCCCTAGAACCAGGGTTGGTGAGTCTTGTTTCTCCAGGAAAACGGGCGGTGTTGTTGTTCCAGGGCCTGAGGCTCTGAGCAGCATTCTGGCTCAAAAAATTCCGCATTGCGAACTATGCCTCCTAGACGCAAGCTGGCACCAGTGCCAACTTGGGCTGGTTTGAGAGTGCCAAGTACCTCCTGCAATCTGAAGCCTAGAACCAGGGTTGGTGAGCTATGTTTCCAGGGAAAATTGGCAGCGTTGGTTGTTTCCGGGCCTGTGGCTCGGAGCAGCCTACTCTCTCCTAAAATTCCGCATTGCGCAGGATGTCTCCCAGGACCAAGCTTGCAAAAGTGCCCACTTGGGCTTGTGTGAGAGTGCCAAGTACCTCCTGCAAACTGACCCCTAGAACTAGGGTTGGAGATTTTTACAAACCTGGGAAATGAGGCAAAGTTTTTGTTCCAGGGCTTGTGGCTCAAAGCAGCCTTCTGGCTCTTAAAATTCCGCATTGCGCAGGATGCCTCCCAGGACCAAGCTGGCACCAGTGCCAACTTGGGCTTGTTTGAGAGTGCCAAGAACCTCCTTAAAACTGACACCTAGAACCAGGGTTGGGGGGTCTTATTTCTCCAGGAAAACGGGCGGTGTTTGTGTTCCAGGGCCTGGTACTCAGAGCAGCTTTCTGGCTCCTAAAATTCTGCATTGAGCAGGATGCCTCCCAGGATTAAGCTGCCACCAGTGCCATGTCACGCTGCTTTGAGAGTGCCAAGTACCTTCTGAAAACTGACTCCAAGAACCAGGGTTGGTGAGTCTTGCTTCCAGGAAAAAGGTGCAGCGTTGCGTTGGTGTTCCAGGGCTTGTGGCTCAGAGCAGCCTTCTGGCTCAAAAAATTCCGCATTGTGCAGGATGCCTCCCAGGACCAAGCTGGCACCTATTACAGGGGTTTTCTGAGGTCTCAGGATGAGGGAAGAGACGAAAACGTTGACTCCATATCTCAGAAGGCTTTGATTTATTATAAAATGTTATATAAGATATAGATACTATACTAAAAGAGTAAAGAGAAAGGTTTCACTACAAGGCTAAGCTAAGAATAGCATAGGAATGTGTAAACTGAAGTCTTCTCAGCCCGAGACAGGCCGAACAGGTGAATTGGGATAGGCTCTTAATTGCAAACAGTTTGACGGAGTCAATCACAGATTTTCCCGTGGCAATCCACAGCAGCAGATAAGAATTGTTTACCGATGTTCCTGAGGCTACTCAGCTCAAAAGAAAGGAAAAATCCTAAGTAAAGGATTTTTCATAAAATAGGTTAGCAACAGGCACCAGTGCCAACTTGGTCTGGTTTGAGAGTGCCAAGTACCTCCCGAAAACTGACACCATGAACCAGGGTTGGTGAGTCTTGTTTCTCCAGGAAAACCGGCGGTGTTGTATTTCCAGGGCCTGTGGCTCTGAGCAGCCTTCTGGCTCAAAAAATTCCGCATTGCGAACTATGCCTCCTAGACGCAAGCTGGCACCAGTGCCAACTTGGGCTGGTTTGAGAGTGCCAAGTACCTCCTGCCATCTGCAGCCTAGAACCAGGGTTGGTGAGCTATGTTTCCAGGAAAAATTGGCAGCGTTGTTTGTTTCCGGGCCTGTGGCTCGGAGCAGCCTACTCTCTCCTAAAATTCCGCATTGCACAGGATGTCTCGCAGGACCAAGCTTGCAAAAGTGCCCACTTGGGCTTGTTTGAGAGTGCCAAGTACCTCCTGCAAACTGACACCATGAACTAGGGCTGGTGATTTTTACAAACCTGGGAAATGAGGCAAAGTTTTTGTTCCAGGGCTTGTGGCTCAGAGCAGCCTTCTGGCTCTTAAAATTCCGCATTGCGCAGGATGCCTCCCAGGACCAAGCTGGCACCAGTGCCAACTTGGGCTGGTTTGAGAGTGCCAAGTACCTCCTGCAAACTGACACCAATGACCAGGGTTGGTGAGTTTGTTTCCAGGGAAATGGGCGGTATTGGTGTTCCAGGGCCTGGTGGCTCGGAGCAGCCTTCTGGCTCAAAAAATTCTGCATTGTGCAGGATGCCTCCCAGGACTAAGCTGGCACCAGTGCCCACTTGGGCTTGTTTGAGAGTGGCAAGTACCTCCTGCAATCTGAAGCCTAGAACCAGGGTTGGTGAGTCTTGTTTCTCCAGGAAAACGGGCGGTGTTTTTGTTCCAGGGCCTGTGGCTCAGAGCAGCCTTCTGGCCCCTAAAATTCCGCATATCGCATGATGCCTCCCAGGACCAAGCTGGCACCAGTGCCAACTTGGGCTTGTTTGAGAGTGCCAAGTACCTCCTGCAAACTGACTCCTAGAACTAGGGTTGGTGAGTTTTACAAACCTGGGAAATGAGGCAAAGTTTTTGTTCCAGGGCTTAGGGCTCAGAGCAGCCTTCTGGATCAAAAAATTCCACATTGCGCGGGACGCCTCCCAGAGGCAAGCTGGCACCAGTGCCAAGTCAGGCTTGTTTGAGAGTGCCAAGTACCTCCTGCAGTCTGACACCATGATCCAGGGCTAGTGAGCTTTGTTTCCCGGGAAAGGGGCGGCATTGTTGATCCAGGGCCTGTGGCTCAGAGCAGCCTTCTGGCTCCTAAAACTCCGCATTGTGCAGGATGCCTCCCAGGACTAAGCTGGCACCAGTGCCCACTTGGGCTTGTTTGAGAGTGGCAAGTACCTCCTGCAAACTGACCCCTAGAACCAGGGTTGGTGAGTCTTGTTTCTCCAGGAAAACGGGCGGTGTTGTTGTTCCAGGGCCTGAGGCTCTGAGCAGCATTCTGGCTCAAAAAATTCCGCATTGCGAACGATGCCTCCTAGACGCAAGCTGGCACCAGTGCCCACTTGGGCTTGTTTGAGAGTGCCAAGTACCTCCTGCAATCTGAAGCCTAGAACCAGGGTTGGTGAGCTATGTTTCCAGGAAAAATTGGCAGCGTTGGTTGTTTCCGGGCCTGTGGCTCAGAGCAGCCTTCTGGCTCCTAAAACTCCACATTGTGCAGGATGTCTCCCAGGACCAAGCTTGCAAAAGTGCCCACTTGGGCTTGTGTGAGAGTGCCAAGAACCTCCTTAAAACTGACCCCTAGAACTAGGGTTGGTGATTTTTACAAACCTGGGAAATGAGGAAAAGTTTTTGATCCAGGGCCTGTGGCTCAGAGCAGCCTTCTGGCTCCTAAAACTCCACATTGTGCAGGATGTCTCCCAGGACCAAGCTTGCAAAAGTGCCCACTTGGGCTTGTGTGAGAGTGCCAAGTACCTCCTTAAAACTGACACCTAGAACCAGGGTTGGGGGGTCTTATTTCTCCAGGAAAACGGGCGGTGTTTGTGTTCCAGGGCCTGGTACTCAGAGCAGCTTTCTGGCTCCTAAAATTCTGCATTGAGCAGGATGCCTCCCAGGATTAAGCTGCCACCAGTGCCATGTCACGCTGCTTTGAGAGTGCCAAGTACCTTCTGAAAACTGACTCCAAGAACCAGGGTTGGTGAGTCTTGCTTCCAGGAAAACGGGCGCGTTGGTTGGTGTTCCAGGGCTGTGGCTCAGAGCAGCCTTCTGGCTCAAAAAATTCCGCATTGCGAACTATGCCTCCTAGACGCAAGCTGGCACCAGTGCCAACTTGGGCTGGTTTGAGAGTGCCAAGTACCTCCTGCAAACTGACCCCTAGAACCAGGGTTGGTGAGCTATGTTTCCAGGGAAAATTGGCAGCGTTGGTTGTTTCCGGGCCTGTGGCTCGGAGCAGCCTACTCTCTCCTAAAATTCCGCATTGCGCAGGATGTCTCCCAGGACCAAGCCTGCAAAAGTGCCCACTTGGGCTTGTGTGAGAGTGCCAAGTACCTCCTGCAAACTGACCCCTAGAACTAGGGTTGGTGATTTTTACAAACCTGGGAAATGAGGAAAAGTTTTTGTTCCAGGGCTTGTGGCTCGGAGCAGCCTTCTGGCTCTTAAAATTCCGCATTGCGCAGGATGCCTCCCAGGAACAAGCTGGCACCAGTGCCAACTTGGGCTGGTTTGAGAGTGCCAAGTACCTCCTGCAGTCTGACACCATGAACCAGGGCTAGTGAGCTTTGTTTCCGGGGAAATGGGCGGTATTGGTGATCCAGGGCCTGGTACTCGGAGCAGCCTTCTGGCTCATAAAATTCTGCATTGTGCAGGATGCCTCCCAGGACCAAGCTGGCACCAGTGCCAACTTGGGCTGGTTTGAGAGTGCCAAGTACCTCCTGAAAACTGACTCCTAGAACCAGGGTTGGTGAGTCTTGTTTCTCCAGGAAAACGGGCGGTGTTGTTTTTCCAGGGCCTGTGGCTCTGAGCAGCCTTCTGGCTCAAAAAATTCTGCATTGCGCAGGATGCCTCCCAGGACCAAGCTGGCACCAGTGCCAACTTGGGCTGGTTTGAGAGTGCCAAGTACCTCCTGCAAACTGACTCCTAGAACTAGGGTTGGTGAGTTTTACAAACCTGGGAAATGAGGCAAAGTTTTTGTTCCAGGGCTTAGGGCTCAGAGCAGCCTTCTGGATCAAAAAATTCCACATTGCGCGGGCAAATCCCAGAGGCAAGCTGGCACCAGTGCCAAGTTAGGCTGGTTTGAGAGTGCCAAGTGCCTCCTGCAGTCTGACACTATGAACCAGGGCTAGTGAGCTTTGTTTCCAGCGAATGGGTCGGCATTTGTGATCCAGGGCTTGTGGCTCAGAGTAGCCTTCTCGCTCATAAAATTCCGCATTGTGCAGGATGCCTCCCAGGACCAAGCTGGCACCCGCGCCAACTCTGGCTTTTTTGAGAGTTCCAAGTATCTCCTGAAAACTGACGCCTAGAACCAGGGTTGGTGCGTCTTGTTTCTCCAGGAAATCGGGCGGTGTTGTTGTTCCAGGGCCTGAGGCTCTGAGCAGCCTTCTGGCTCAAAAAATTCCGCATTGCGAAGGATGCCTCCTAGACGCAAGCTGGCACCAGTGCCAACTTAGGCTGGTTTGAGAGTGCCAAGTACCTCCTGCAATCTGAAGCTTGGAACCAGGGTTGGTGAGCTATGTTTCCAGGGAAAATTGGTAGCGTTGGTTGTTTCCGGGCCTATGGCTCGGAGCAGCCTACTCTCTCCTAAAATTCCGCATTGCGCAGGATGTCTCCCAGGACCAAGCTTGCAAAAGTGCCCACTTGGGCTTGTGTGAGAGTGCCAAGTACCTCCTGCAAACTGACGCCTAGAACTAGGGTTGGTGATTTTTACAAACCTGGGAAATGAGGAAAAGTTTTTGTTCCAGGGCTTGTGGCTCTGAGCAGCCTTCTGGCTCAAAAAATTCCGCATTGCGCAGGATGCCTCCCAGGACCAAGCTGGCACCAGTGCCAACTTGGGCTTGTTTGAGAGTGCCAAGAACCTCCTTAAAACTGACACCTAGAACCAGGGTTGGGGGGTCTTATTTCTCCAGGAAAACGGGCGGTGTTTGTGTTCCAGGGCCTGGTACTCAGAGCAGCTTTCTGGCTCCTAAAATTCTGCATTGAGCAGGATGCCTCCCAGGATTAAGCTGCCACCAGTGCCATGTCACGCTGCTTTGAGAGTCCCAAGTACCTTCTGAAAACTGACTCCAAGAACCAGGGTTGGTGAGTCTTGTTTCTCCAGGAAAACGGGCGGTGTTTTATTTCCAGGGCCTGTGGCTCTGAGCAGCCTTCTGGCTCAAAAAATTCCGCATTGCGAACTATGCCTCCTAGACGCAAGCTGGCACCAGTGCCAACTTGGGCTGGTTTGAGAGTGCCAAGTACCTCCTGCAATCTGAAGCCTAGAACCAGGGTTGGTGAGCTATGTTTCCAGGGAAAATTGGCAGCGTTGGTTGTTTCCGGGCCTGTGGCTCGGAGCAGCCTACTCTCTCCTAAAATTCCGCATTGCGCAGGATGTCTCCCAGGACCAAGCTTGCAAAAGTACCCACTTGGGCTTGTGTGAGAGTGCCAAGTACCTCCTGCAAACTGACCCCTAGAACTAGGGTTGGTGATTTTTACAAACCTGGGAAATGAGGAAAAGTTTTTGTTCCAGGGCTTGTGGCTCAGAGCAGCCTTCTGGCTCTTAAAATTCCGCATTGCGCAGGATGCCTCCCAGGACCAAGCTGGCACCAGTGCCAACTTGGGCTGGTTTGAGAGTGCCAAGTACCTCCTGCAGTCTGACACCATGAACCAGGGCTAGTGAGCTTTGTTTCCGGGGAAATGGGCGGTATTGGTGATCCAGGGCCTGGTACTCGGAGCAGCCTTCTGGCTCAAAAAATTCTGCATTGTGCAGGATGCCTCCCAGGACTAAGCTGGCACCAGTGCCCACTTGGGCTTGTTTGAGAGTGGCAAGTACCTCCTGCAATCTGAAGCCTAGAACCAGGGTTGGTGAGTCTTGTTTCTCCAGGAAAACGGGCGGTGTTGTTGTTCCAGGGCCTGTGGCTCTGAGCAGCCTTCTGGCTCAAAAAATTCCGCATTGCGCAGGATGCCTCCCAGGGCCAAGCTGGCACCAGTGCCAACTTGGGCTTGTTTGAGAGTGCCAAGTACCTCCTGCAAACTGACTCCTAGAACTAGGGTTGGTGAGTTTTACAAACCTGGGAAATGAGGCAAAGTTTTTGTTCCAGGGCTTGTGGCTGAGAGCAGCCTTCTGGCTCTTAAAATTCCGCATTGCGCAGGATGCCTCCCAGGATTAAGCCGCCCCCAGTGCCCACTTGGGCTTGTTTGAGAGTGCCAAGTACCTCCTGCAGTCTGACACCATGATCCAGGGCTAGTGAGCTTTGTTTCCCGGGAAAGGGGCGGCATTGTTGATCCAGGGCCTGTGGCTCAGAGCAGCCTTCTGGCTCAAAAAATTCCGCATTGTGCAGGATGCCTCCCAGGACTAAGCTGGCACCAGTGCCCACTTGGGCTTGTTTGAGAGTGCCAAGTACCTCCTGCACTGACCAGAACAGGTGGAGCTTTTCCCAGGAAGGGCGGTTGTTCCAGGGCTGTGGCTCGAGCAGCTCTGGCTAAAATCGCATTGCGGATGCCTCCAGGACAAGCTGGCACAGTGCCACTTGGCTTGTTGAGAGTGCCAGTACCTCCTGAAACTGACCCTAGACAGGGTTGGTGGTTGTTCCCGGAAAGGGCGTTTGTTCCAGGCTGGGCTGAGCAGCCTTCTGGCTCAAAAAATTCCGCATTGCGAACTATGCCTCCTAGACGCAAGCTGGCACCAGTGCCAACTTGGGCTGGTTTGAGAGTGCCAAGTACCTCCTGCAATCTGAAGCCTAGAACCAGGGTTGGTGATCTATGTTTCCAGGAAAAATTGGCAGCGATGGTTGTTTCCGGGCCTGTGGCTCGGAGCAGCCTACTCTCTCCTAAAATTCCGCATTGCGCAGGATGTCTCCCAGGACCAAGCTTGCAAAAGTGCCCACTTGGGCTTGTGTGAGAGTGCCAAGTACCTCCTGCAAACTGACCCCTAGAACTAGGGTTGGAGATTTTTACAAACCTGGGAAATGAGGCAAAGTTTTTGTTCCAGGGCTTGTGGCTCAGAGCAGCCTTCTGGCTCCTAAAATTCCGCATTGCGCAGGATGCCTCCCAGGACCAAGCTGGCACCAGTGCCAACTTGGGCTTGTTTGAGAGTGCCAAGAACCTCCTTAAAACTGACACCTAGAACCAGGGTTGGGGGGTCTTATTTCTCCAGGAAAACGGGCGGTGTTTGTGTTCCAGGGCCTGGTACTCAGAGCAGCTTTCTGGCTCCTAAAATTCTGCATTGAGCAGGATGCCTCCCAGGATTAAGCTGCCACCAGTGCCATGTCACGCTGCTTTGAGAGTGCCAAGTACCTTCTGAAAACTGACTCCAAGAACCAGGGTTGGTGAGTCTTGCTTCCAGGAAAAAGGTGCAGCGTTGCGTTGGTGTTCCAGGGCTTGTGGCTCAGAGCAGCCTTCTGGCTCAAAAAATTCCGCATTGTGCAGGATGCCTCCCAGGACCAAGCTGGCACCTATTACAGGGGTTTTCTGAGGTCTCAGGATGAGGGAAGAGACGAAAACGTTGACTCCATATCTCAGAAGGCTTTGATTTATTATAAAATGTTATATAAGATATAGATACTATACTAAAAGAGTAAAGAGAAAGGTTTCACTACAAGGCTAAGCTAAGAATAGCATAGGAA
>NW_026108221.1:0-14027 GCF_022539315.1 Serinus canaria | reverse complement strand
ACCCAAGTGACCCCGGGGACACCCCAGACCATAGGACATCATGATCAGGGTATAATGTGGGGAGAACAAAGAAGAAGGAGGGACATTTAGAGCGAGGGATTTTGTCTTCCCAGCTAAAACTTAGGCAGGATGGGGCCCTGTGTCGCTGGTGGGCAGGGTCAGCACCAAAGACACAGACACCAACTTCACTTAAGGAACAGTGAATTTTAGATATTGAAAATTTGCCAAAAATTACAAAAGTATTAGATAGGCAAAGCAAAAAATCATTAGAAAATACTTCCAAAAGAGAATATGTTGAAATGATTATCACTCAATTCTCCATTTCTGGCTGCAGGCTCCGGAGATTCTATCTCTGCCTTCAGTCAGGGTTGCATTCCCTAACAAGTCCTGGTACCAAATCCTGCTTTCCAAGGCTGGAACAGTGTCTCAGCTTTACCTGGCTGTGTATACAATCTGTTACCATCTGTTAAAGGTGGGGCAGGTATCATCTGTGAATTGAGCAGTTTACTTTATCTCTTCCACAAGGAATCCTCCCTCTGGGGAGATATCTTCTGGTAATGGGCCATTGAGTGTCAATTCAGGACTGATAAATATTCCATCCTCCCATTGTGAGGTGCTCCGCCCAGAGGGAGGAGCCAAGCATTCCTACCTGGATATAAGCTGAGAGTGTGAACAACAGAGTCAGCCTTCTCCCACAGGATTCCCAGAAGAGCAGCTTTCAGCTCCACTGGATCCCAGAGGAAGACCAGGCCCATCAACAGCACCACTGGACGTCCAGAGGAAAATTCCACCCTTCTACAGGATCCCTGCTCCAACAAATCCACATCTGTCACTGCAGGAGGACGGCAGCCACCATTTAATGGGAGTGCTACCAACACCCTGACCCACAGCGTGTCAGGTGGTATTCTGACCCTGTAAGTAGTTTTTTAGTACTATTGCATTTGTAATTTCAATGTTCCTACTAAAGAACTGTTATTCCTATTCCCATAGCTTTTGATTGACAGCCTCTTGATTTAAAAATTATAATTCCAAGGGAGAGGGTTAACATTTTCCATTTCAAGGGGGGCTCCTGCCGTTCTTAGCAGACACCTGTCTTTTCAAACTGACACAATGCCCCAGGACACCCAGGCAGGTGAGGAGGAAGTCAGTGCCCCTTTCCCCCTCTTTCATGCTCCATCTCCCAGCCCAGCATGGCCGCTGGCTGCAGGACAACCCCAGTGCCAACGCCGTCCTGCTGGGGATGCACGGGGGGTATCTCCTTCCCCTTCCCTGTGGCACAGAGGCAAATCCCATCCTCTCCTTGTCCTTCCTCCCCCAGGGAAGGAGCTGAGGATGGAGACCAGGGAGGACAAATCCTTGAGCAGAACCTCGTGGAAGAGAAGCCCTACAAGTGCCTGGAGTGTGGGAAGAGCTTCAGGCAGAGCAGCAACCTGATCCGCCACCAGATGATTCACACTGGGGAATGGCCCTACGAGTGTGGGGAGTGTGGGAAGGGCTTCAGCTGCAGATCCAGGCTTGTGACCCACCAACGCATCCACATTGGGGAGAGGCCCTACGAGTGTCCTACATGTGAGAAGAGATTTCACACCAGCTCTAATCTCCTCCAGCATGAGCGGATCCACACGGATGAGAGGCCCTTCCGCTGCTCCGACTGTGGGAAGGGCTTCAAGCACAACTCCACCCTCATCACCCACCGGCGCATCCACACTGGGGAGAGGCCCTACGAGTGTCCCACATGCCAGAAGAAGTTTCAGACCAGCTCCAGTCTCCTCCTGCATGAGCGGATCCACACGGATGAGAGGCCCTTCCGCTGCCCTGACTGTGGGGAGGGGTTCAAGCAAATTGCTCACCTCATCACCCACCGGCGCATCCACACTGGGGAGAGGCCCTTCGAGTGTCCCCAGTGTGGGAAGAGCTTCACCGATAGCTCTAACTTGACCAAACACCAACGGAGGCACCAGTAAGGGAAGCCCTGTGAGTGCCTCCACTGCAGTGCTCTTCATGCACTGCTGTAGCTTCATCCCCTATTGGAGGTCCCACGTTGGGAAGAGCCCTGGTGATCCATGTTCCCGATGACCCATGCTGGGAAGACACCTGTACCTTTTCCTGCCCCTGCCAATGGCATGGTGTGGGATTGAAGAACATGAGGGTCTGGCCATGGTGTGACATTACATTCACTCCCACCTCAGGTCATTGCCGGGGACAGGAAAGGGACTCTCTCTCTCTCTCTCTCTCTCTATCCCTGAGGAGAAGGGTGTCTTTTCCAGACAGGGGGAAATACATGGCCGGGAAGAGCCAGCCATTGATGTTGCAGTTTTCCCTGTAAATAGTTTTTCTTATTCCTTCTGTTATCAATATGTTTTCTGTTCTTGTTTATTCTTCATCTTGGTTCTGTTGCCAATAATTTGTTCTTATCCCAGCCTGGGATCTTTGCCTTTTGTGCTTTCCATGGAGGCGAGAGGGCAGCGAGGGCAGCACAGTTTTAGCAGGACCAGGAAATTGGGAATCCCATTCCTGAGCCCCAGCCAGTCGAGACCGAGCATCCCAGCTGTTCCCAGCCCTGGTGGCCATGGCAACAGCCTTGGGAGCGGGTCCCTGGCTGGGGCCGTGGGAACCTCTTCCCTCTGGTGCCCAGGGACAGGACTGGAGGGAACGGCTGCAGCCAAGGCGGGGCAGGCTTAGGTTGGATCTCAGGAAAAGGTTTTTCCCCAGAGGCTGCTTGGGCCCTGCCCAGGCTCCCCAGGGAAGGGTCCCAGCTCCAGGGCTCTCTGAGCTCCAGCAGCGTTTGGACAGCGCTGCCAGGCCCAGGCTGGCATTGTTGGGGTGTCCTGTGCAGGGCCAGCAGTTGGACTCGAGGATCCTGATGGGTCCCTCCCAACTCAGCCAGTTCTGTGGTTCTGGGATCCCATGAGCCTGGGGATGTGACTGCCAGTGGTTGCCATGGCAACGGGCTCTGGCTGCAGGCCTGAGCTGGTGTCCATGGCAACCACCCCTGGCATGGGGTCTCCAGGGAGCTTCCCAGGGACTGAGCATAGCAACAGGGCTAAGGTGATGGTTGCCATGGAAATTGACCATAGCAACAGGCTTCTGGTGATGGTTTCCATGGAAACTGACCATAGCAACAGGGGGCTGGTGATGGTTGCCATGGAAACTGACCATAGCAACAGGGGGGCTGGTGATGGTTGCCATGGAAACTGAGCATAGCAACAGGGCTAAGGTGATGGTTGCCATGGAAATTGACCATAGCAACAGGCTTCTGGTGATGGTTTCCATGGAAACTGACCATAGCAATGGATCCTGGCGATGATTGGATGCTAAGGCTCAGATTTGTCACAGGCCCTCAGAGGGGTTCCATGGGGACTTTCCAAGAGTCTCCAGGCTGTTCAAGCACTGGAATGTCACAGGCAGAGACAGGGGCTCCATGGAGACCTCCCAGGGCTTTCTGGGGATGGTAAAGAGCCATGTGGTCACAGGCAGTCACAGCCATTCCATGGTGACATCCCAGGGGACCTTGGGCTGCAAAGGCACCGATTTGTCACAGGCACTCACGGGGGCTCCACGGTGACATCCCGGGTGTCCCCAGGCTGCCAAAGAGCCAGGATGTCCCAGACACTCACAGGGGTTCCTTTCATGGGCACAGTGGGTGATTCATGCAAAAGCTTTATTTTTTTAATAGAGAAACGCCCACTAAATAATGAGGTACAGAAATGACACCCAACAGCCCCTGCAGGGCCCCTGGACTTCTAAAATTCCTTTTAAGGGAGGAGACTGGGAGGTGCTGGATCCAATCCCAGACCCAGCATTTTTCAAAGGTGTCAAAGATTGGACAGGTGGAATTGAACCTTAATGCATTTTTTCCCACTGGATTAATAATGGAATTCCAGATAAATTTATTTAAATACGGCTCTGAATGATTCTGATCATGATTAGACAGAGAGATCTTAACCAGAGTTATTTACTCCACAATAGAGGAGCTATAACAATTATTAGAATATTCTGCTCTAGGAAGCAATTTTGAAGTCAAGAGGGCCTTGCTGGAGTTGTTGGAGCCCACTGCAGGCAGAGCCTCCTGCTCCAGCAGGAACTGCCTTTCCTGTGCCATGAGCAGGGCAGGTCCCACTGCAGGAAAAGCCCCAGGCCAGCCCCAGCCCAGGGAAGGCCTCGGGCACAAGGGCAGAGTGCCGTGCTGGGAGCTGTGCCAGGGAGAGCCTGAGGCATCAAAGGCACCTTGGCAGCAGCAGCTGCTGGCAGGGCATGGCCAGAAGCCTCCCTTGGCACCCCGGCCTGGTGGGCACCACTGCAGAGCTGCTGCCTCAGGGCTCATTTCTGGCTGGGCTCTGAAAAGCCACTTCTGCTCCAGGAGCCTGACTGGGAAGCCACTGGCCCCAGCACCTTGGGGACAAGATATTAATGACAAAACTCTTGATGCCAGCAGAGACAAGGCAGGGGCAGAGGAAAGGGCAGAGCCAGGCCCAGGGCCAGGGCTGCCATGGTGATGGCTGTGAGGTCACTGCCCTGCAGCAGCCTGGCTGCCCTCAGCAGACATTCTGGCCAGAAGTGTTGTGAGGGCACCAGCACATCAGAGAACCCACACTACAGGAATTCTGTCACTGGGGATGAGAGGGTTTCACTGGATCAGGCTGCACAAAGCTTCTGCTCCTGGACAATTCCAGGGATGGGGAATCCACTTCTCTGGAAAACAGTTGCAGGTTTGTGCCACTCTCATAATTGGAAAATATTTCCTCCTTCTACCAAATGTAAATCCACCCCCATTCAGTTTAGAGATACTAACCCTTGTTCTGTCACTGCAAGATTTGGAAGAAAATAACTTTGGCCACTTTTTTCCCGCTTTCACAAACCTTGGAAAGAAATCAAAAATCTCCCAAGATGGGGTTTGGAGGCCTCATCACAAAACCAGCAGGGACAGGCTGAGGACTCTGGGGTCCGTGGTATGGAGACTGAGGACAGAACAGGAGTAGCCTGGGAGGGATTGAAAGGTGGTTTCAGAGAGACTGGAGTTTTTCTTCATTGCACAAAACAGCCAGAGAAAGAAAGAATGGCCCCAAGGGCAGCTGGGGAGGCCCAGAGTGGGCACCAGGAGAAAGGAATTTCCCTGCCAGGGCAGGGCTGTGGTGCAGCACGTCCCCAGAAGGAGCCTGGAGCAGCCCAAGGCTTTGTGTGGGCAGGCAGAGGCAGGCAGGAGGCAGAGCTGTCAGCAAAGGAAGGGGCCAGCCAGGTGGGGCAGCCGGGGGATGAGCACAGCCTGCAGGGACAGAGGCCAGGGCAGGGACACCGTAGCACAGCCTGGGCTGCACAGGGCACAGGGATGGGCAGCAGCTGCAGGGCCCTGGCAGAGCCAACTTGGGCAGCACTTTGGCCATGGCTGCTGGCCCTGGGCCTGAGGCCACGAGGGGACAAGTGACCCTGGCAGCCCTGGGGCCTCATTGCCTCCTTGTCCCTGCTCAGCAGCCTGGCAGGGGCCACCCCATGGTCCTGCCCTTGGCATTGCCCATCCCCACATCCCAGTGCCCATCCCGGGAAGAGCCCTGAGCAAGGAGGGAGGGACAGGATCTGCCTTGCCCGGGGCTGGGGCTCAGACCTTGGCTCTTTGCATTCCTGAAACACATCCAGGTGTGCTCAGCACCAGAGACACCTTTGCCTTGCTTGTCCCCAGCTGCCATCACTGACTCCAGTATTCTGCTCTACCTGGAGCTTGGGGACACTTTCACAGTTGTGTCCCTGACAGGGGCTGTGTGACATCACAGGGGCTGTGTGACATCACAGGGGTCTGTGTGCGGTCACTGGGGAGGTCACTCTGCCCTGTCCCCCCTCACAGCCCCTCCAGAGCAGTCCAACCCTGCTCGTGTCCAGCAGGGTCCCCTGTCCCCCCGGGTCCACCCGCCCCCGGCGCCGCAGCCTCCCCCAGAGGATGTTCCACCAGATCGACCCCAGAGCCTGACATGGGGACGGGGAGCCGGGGCCATGGGGGTGGGACAGGGGGACAGGGACCTCTGGCAGTGTCCCTGTGTCCCCCAGGGCCAGAGCCTGGGCCAGGGCTCCTTCACCCTGTTACAGATACATAATAAATATTGGCTTTTAGCAAATATTAAAATGGATTTTATATGTGTGATGTTAAAGTAACTTTGTTCTAAAGATATAGTTTTTATTTCTGTTGTTAATTGAGCTTAGGCATTGTAGTGAAATAGCTGAGAGAAGCATGCTTGTGTTAAAATGCCTGCTGGGATGGGATAACATCCAATGCACACAGGATGAGGACACCTGTACAGATCTGCCAACTATCAGCACTCCCCGTCTGAAGGCAGAGTGGAACAAGGCCCAAAACCTGGAGGTGATAAAGAGAAGGAGCCAAAACCACAGCCAAGAAACACACATGCTCTGAAAAGGCAGACCCAAGGAGGGGCCAGGTAGAACAATTCCTGGAATATGTAAAGGAGTTTATGGATATGCATGAGGGTTTATGAATATGCAACAGGCTGATGTAAGGGAAAAGGTATTTCAGGGGGATCCCTGAAGGGAACAGGGTGCTCCTGGCTGAGTGCCAAGATGCACCTGACCATAATAACCTTTGCTCCACGGTCCTGGTCTCCCACTGTCCTTTATTAAACTTTTTACATTTTCACAGGAGGGTGAATATGTTTTTCACATTTAGGAATGGTTTAAGTTTTTTCATTTTTCACAGGAGGGAGTTTTGAAGAGCTACAAGTGGCTAATCTGCCTGCAACAAGGACCATTCCACGGGCTCTTGTCAACATTCCAGACACGTCTGCTGCAGCTCATGGACGGCGAAGCCCTGGAGGCTCCTTAGGGGTGGTTATGGACGATTGCAGGCAGCCCCTCGATGCCCTGGATCAGCGGTGCCCCCTCCTGGGAACCCACACATTTTCCAGTTTCTGTGAAGTTGCCTATGAAAACTACGTTCACTCTCCTGTAAATTAATGGCCCAATAACAGCAGTTATCTCCTGGAGGGAGGATTGGTTGGGGAAGAGATAAACTGCCCAATGCACAGAAGATAACTGCTCCACCTCTGACAGATGGCAAACACAACACACACTTATCTTGCAATCCAGGACCTGTCCTCACTGGCTGCCCCCGTTCTCCAGAGTTCATGGTGTCCAGGGAGGCTGCAGCTGCCAGTGCCGGGAACAAACGAGACGGGTCTGGGTTTCAGAGAGCTCCAGAATCCATTTCTGACCCCCAAAAGACAGAGCAAAGGCAGGGCCATGGTGTTTTTATAGGGTATGCCAGGGGTGGAGTTGGGGTTTGGGCCAGGGGAGGAGTTGTTAGCAACACAAGAAGGGTGAGATCAAATTCCTCCTTTTAGCAACAGGGGCACTCCACACAGAATGTGTCCCCAAATCGTAAATTCCCCCCCAAACACCTGAGAAATGGTGTGACTTTAGATATCTTTGATCAATTTCATTTATTTAACCCTGTTTGTGGTGTTTTTAAGGGATGAAGATGAATCAGAAGAAAATTAAGGCCAAACCAACAGGAGAAGCAGCCAGGTGTGTTCCCAACATGAATCACAGGGAATGTGGGTGACCAGGGCTGTGCGCAAAGTGGTTCCTGCAGTGGGGGATGGAGCTGGAGCAGCACACGAAGCTCTTCCTGCACTCGGGGCACTCGCAGGGCTTCCCTTACCGGTGCCTCCGCTGGTGTTGGGTCAGGTTAGAGCTGCTGGAGAAGCTCTTCCCACACTGGGGACACTCGTAGGGCCTCTCCCCGGTGTGGATGCGCCGGTGCCTGATGAGGGTGGAGTTGTGCTTGAATCCCTTCCCGCAGTCAGGGCACTGGAAGGGCCTCTCCTCTCTGTGTATCCGATAGTGCAGGTGGAGACGGGAGCTGGTCTGAAACCGCTTCCTGCATTTATCACACTCGTGGGGCCTGTCCCCAGTGTGGATCTTTCGGTGGAGGATCAGGTTGGAATGATGGCTGAAGCTCTTCCCACACTCCTGACACTCGTAGGGCCTCTGCCCAGTGTGGGTTCGCTGGTGACTGATCAGGTTGGAGCTCTGGCTGAAGCTCTTCCCACACTCCCCACACTCGTAGGGCCGTTCCCCAGTGTGGGTCCTCTGGTGCCTGATCAGGTTGGAGCTCTGGCTGAAGCTCTTCCCACATTCCTCACACTCATGGGGCCTCTCCCCAGTGTGGATGCGTCGGTGCCTGACAAGATGGGAGTTGTGCCTAAAGCCCTGCCCGCAGTCAGGGCAGCGGAAGGGCCTCTCCTCTGTGTGCGTGCGCTGGTGCTTGAGGAGATCAGAGCTGGTCTGAAACCTCTTCCTGCACTCCCCACACTTGTAGGGCCGTTCCCCTGTGTGGGTCCTCTGGTGCCTGATCAGCTCGGAGTTACACCTGAAGCTCTTCCCACATTCCCCACACGTGTGGGGCTTCTCCCCATCACAGACCTGCTCATGCAGCACCAGCTCCGAGCTCTGGCTCCATCTCCGGCCGCCTTCCCGGCCCAGGCTGGCTCTTTCCCCCTCAGATCCCTGGGATCTGCGTTTGCAGCCCCTCCTCGTGCGGCATCTCCGGGGCTTTTCCTCCCCGTTGGCTTCCTGCGCCGTGGAGCCGCTCAAAACGGCCTCTGCCACCAGGTTCTGCCGCGGGGATTTGTCCTCCCTGCTCTCCATGCTCAGCTCCTGCTCTGGGGAAGGAAGGACAAGGACAGGATGGGATTTGCCTCCGTGCCACAGGCAAGGAGAAGGAGATCCCTCCAGGGCTGTCCTGCAGACGGGGCGTCTGCTGGGCTGGGAGATGGAGCAGCACAGAGGGGAAAGGGGCACTGACTTCCTCCTCACCTGCCTGCATGTCTCGGGGCATCTTCCTCTTCCTCGCAGTGTCCAAGGGGTTGGGAATGGGAAATCCTGGTATGGGGAAAACAAGGGATGAGCTGTTTGTAGGAGTGTCGGGGGTAGGACGGCCAGGATGAATGGAGACAAGGGATCTCTGCAGCCAGGTCAGGGAACTTGGGGTTCATTGCCAAGGGCCTGGGCACAGGGGCCCTGCTGGGAGCTGCCAGCCACAGCTCAGAGCATGTCTGAGAGAAGGGAGTGGGAGAGAAGATGAGAGGGTGAGAGAGGAAGAGGGTAAGAGCAGAAGAGAGTAAGGTTTCCATCACAGCACAATAAATCTTCTCCTGTGTTGAATATTCTATTTCTCACTCTCCAATCCAGTACAAGATACAAATCCTATAGCATTTACATACAGCCTATAGGATTCATTACATCACCAAACCGTGTTACATTTTAAACCCTGCAAACTCCTCTTTGGACCCCTTCTGCTGAGCTAGCAGGGTCTGCTCTGGCCCCTGGACCTGTCTGCAAGCAGAGGGAATTCTTTCATCACAAGGGGATTACCTTCCATTGTTTTCCAGTTGTTCAGTAATTAAGGTATCTCAAAGCTTGCATTCATTTCAATCTTGCTTCTACTTTCTATATTCTCAAAATCTATTGCCAATCAGATTTATAAGGCTTTCCTGTTTCATCTTCACCAACACACGTTGAGTTTTAAGGTCCCACTGCCCGTGTCCATCTCTACAAGTCCCCGGCCATCTGGGCTCCAGAAAAACCTCCCAAACACCAAGATTCAGTCCTGAAAAAGCCGCCCAGGAGTTCCCCGTCCCTGGTCCCTCCCCTCTGGTGTTCAGGGTTCCCCCCTGTCCCAGCTGCTGGGGGTCACACTTGGATTGGGGGTCCCCCTTCCCCTCGGTGCCCACCCTGCCCAGGCTGCTGGCAGTCCCAGCAATCCCAAAAGCTCCCCCCTCTTCGCTCTCCCCATTTCGGGATGCCGGGGCTCTTTGGGCTCCCGGGCTCCCTTCTCCCCTCATTCTCTGCTCGGGGCTGCAGCGGCTCCAAGGAGTCCCCCCTGCCCCTCTCCAGCCTCTTGAGGCTCCCGCCAATGGCGGCGCTCCCCCCTCTCTGGGCTCCCCACTTTGGGCTCCTGGGGGACACAGGGCTCTGCTCCTCCAGGCTGCCTCTGCCGCCAGCCGCCACCGCCAACCCACGATGTCCCCCCGAGGGGCCTTTTCCGCTCAGCCTTGCACTTCTCCATTCTCCAAACATCCCCCCGAAAAAACCCCACCCAGGCTCCCCCCGGGATATCTGGGCCGAGCTCTCCCTCCCCGCTCACCTGCGCTGTGGGGGGGGCGATGATCCCACAGGTGGGGGCTGCGAATTCAGGCAGGGCTCGAGCGCGTGGTTCCGCCTGCTCAGCCCTGATCTGCCTTTGTCCCTCCTCTTCCTCTCGCTCCTCCTCAGTCTTATCCCCACCTCCTTCTCCTCCTTCCATCCCTCCCCTTCCATCCCTTCTCCTCCTCCTCTTCCCGAACCCCACCTCCTTCTCCTCCTTCTATCGCTGCTCTCTCTCCGCCTTCATCCCTCCTCCTCCCCCAGCAGCCCCGATCCCTCCGGTGCCCCGTTCCCGCAGCCCTCGCAGCCCGCGGCTGGAGCGGGGATGGAGCCGGGACAGGTCGGGATGGGCAGCGCGGGGCTCTCGGCTGCTCCCAGCCACTGCGGGCGGGGGAACCCGGCCCAGGCCAAAGGAGAGGCAAACTGGGCAAACTGGGGGCTGCACATCCAAACTGGGCCGTGCTGGGGACCCTGCCTGGGCACTGCCAGCCCTTGGGGCACCTGCGGGAGGGGGGAATACACCCAGGGCTGGGGGATCCCAGCAGTGGCAGCGCTGCCAGGGACTGGGCTGGTACTGGGAGTGACTGGGGCTGTACTGGGTTTGTACTGACATCATACTGGGATCATACTGGGAGTGACTGGGGCTGTACTGGGTTTGTACTGGGATCATACTGGGATCGTACTGGGAGTGACTGGGGCTGTGCTGGGTTTGTACTGGGATCATACTGGGATTGTACTGGGAGTGACTGGGGCTGTACTTGGTTTGTATCGACATCATACTGGGATCGTACTGGGAGTGACTGGGGCTGTACTGGGTTTGTACTGACATCATACTGGGATCGTACTGGGAGTGACTGGGGCTGTACTGGGTTTGTACTGACATCATACTGGGATCGTACTGGGAGTGACTGGGGCTGTACTGGGTTTGTACTGATATAATACTGGGATGGTACTGGGAGTGACTGGGGCTGTGCTGGGTTTGTACTGATATAATACTGGGATCATACTGACAGGGCAAACTGTGATCACACTGATGGAGACTGGGATCACACTGGGAGTGAGCAGGAGCCTGTGAGGAGCAAATGAGACCATGTTGGGGCAAATGGGATGTACTGGGAGTAACTGGGATGGTGCTGATGGTGACTGGGAGCAGCTGTGAGGAACTGGGATCATGCTAGGAGCAACTGGGAATAACTGGGAATGACTGAGAGTGACTGGGTGCATGCTGGGGGCGATTGGAAACTGCTGGGTTTATCCTGGGATGAACTGGGATCATGCTGGAGCTGACTGGGAACATACTGGCAGTGAGTGCCACTAAACTGAGGGTGACTGGGAGTGCTTGGGAGCAAATGGGAACATACTGGGGATACTGGGAGTGACTGGGAACATGCTGGAGGGAACTGGGGAACACTTGGAGATACTGGGAGTGACTGGAACAAAAGTGAGGGTGAAAGAGAGCAACTGGAATCATGTGGAGCACAGCTGGTTCATACCAGTGGGCTGGGGGAGTTTGTTGGGAGTTTAGGGCAATTATTGGGGTTTTTGGAGAGAATTACTGAGTTTGGGGGGTGTTGGGGATTTTGGGGAGTTTGTGAATTTTGGTGGGTTTGGATTTTGGGGGATTCTATCGGCCTTGTGGGGGGGTGAGATTTATTGAAACCTTTTAAGGTTTTTTGTACTTTTGGGGGTTTTACTAGGATTTTGTGAGGGTTTTGTGAGATCCTGTGGAATTTCGAGGGTTTTATTTTTGGATTATTGGGGGATTTTGCGTGGTTTTATTGGAATTGTGGAGGCATTTAGTGGGATTCTTTGGGGTTAGGGTTTTTTAAGGACTTTTTTTGAGTTTTTTGTTAGGATTTTGTGAGGTTTTTGTGGGTTTTTTTGGGTGTTGCCAAGATTTCTTTGGGTCTCGGGGTGGATTTTGTAAGACTTTTTATGATTTTGCGGACATTTTTGCAGGGATTTGTGGAGTTTAACTAGGATTTTGGGGATTTGTTGAAATTTCAATGGATTTTGTGGGCGTTTATTGGGATTCTAGGGCGTTCTAACAGGACTTTGTGAGAGTTAATTGGGATGTTGTGGGTTTTATAGGGACTTTTGGGGATTTTAAGGAGATTTTGGTGCCTCTCAGCCCTTCCCCACATCCAGGGATAACTGCAAAGTCCCCCCAAAATTCCACTAAAAAGCTCCAAAATCCCCAAAAAACCCTATGAACACACACAAATCCAAAAAAATACCAGTGGAAGCCACCAAAATTTAAAAACACTCTCGAAAATTTCAATAAATCCCCCCCAAAAAACCCTCCACAACTACAATAAAATCCCCCAAAATCCAAAACCCCACAAATCCACAAACCCCCCCCAAATCATGTAACAGCCCCCCCCCAAAACCCAGTAATTCTCCCCAAAAACCCCCACCAAATCCCCAAAACCCCTCCTAAAATCCCCCAAAAATCCCCCCAGACTCACTGGGGCCATCCTGGATCAGGGGGCACCGGCCGGGGGAACAGGAGCCACTTCAGGGGGCCCTCGGAGCTTTTTGGGGAGGGGGCACCATGGGAACCCCTGCTGTGCCCCCGCCCCCCGAAACCCCCAGACCCCATTGAGGGTGGGCCTAAGACGCCCCGGGACCCCCAAATCTCCCCCAGGACCCCCAGAGCCCCCCAAGGTTTCCCCAGGACCACTCCAGACCCAAAACCACTCCCCAAGACCCCCTAAACCTCCCCAGGACCTTCAGACTCCCCCCAGTTTTCCCCAAAATTCACCCCAGAACCACCTGAGACCTCCCCCAAATCCACAAGACTGCCCCAAATCCCCCTCAGACCCTCCCAATTCCCCTCAGATCCCCCTAAACCCATCTGAGAACGCTCTAGACCCTCTCAAGCTTTCCCCAAAGTTCCCGAAAGCCCCCTCACACGCCCTCGTTCCCCCCAAAGCCACCGCACACCCCGCGATTTCCCGTCAATGCCCCCAAAAATCCCCCGTTTCTCAAACCCACCTCACAGCCGCCCCAAAGCCCCCTCCCCCTCCCCCTCAGTTTCCCCCCGGCCCCACCTCAGCTTCTCCTCCGCCGCTCTCCCCTCACAATTTCCCGCCTCCGCCGCGTGCACGGGCTCCCAGCCAATAGCGGCGCGTCTCGCCGAACCGACCAATGACCGCGCTGCACGTCCCAGAACCAACCATTCACAGCGCGGCTCCCCTCAGCAAAGCCCGCCTTCCGGAAGCGGCGCCCCGTTCCCCGCCGCCGCCGGGACCCGCCGGGCTCGGGACAGGTGCTGGAGGGTCCTCGGGGGTCTTGGGGGGCTTTGGGGAAGGGTCCGGGGGTTTGGGTGGGGTCTGTGGGTCTGGGGAGGGTCCTGGGGCATTGTGGGGGGACCTGGGGGGTGCGGATGGGTCCTAACAGGGGTCTCGGGGGGGGGGGGGCGAAGGAAAGTCTTGGGAGGGTCTGGGGGTGTTGGGATGGTCCTGGGAGAGTTTCGGGAGGGCTCTGGGAGGTCCTGAGGGTGTCCTGGGAGGGTTTTGGAGGTTTGGGGACGGTCTGGGTGGCGGTCTGGAAGGGTGTTGGGAGAGGGTCTGGGGGGGTTTTGGGAGAGGTTCTGGGAGGGTCCTGGGTGGGGTTTTGGGAAGGGTCTGGGGGGTCTCAGGGGAAATCCTGGGCTGGGCCCGATTGGGGTCTGGGGGCTCTCAGGGGATCCTGGGCAAACCCTGGGGGGCTCTGGGGGGTTTGGGGTTCCGGGAGGGGTCCTGGGGGAGACTTGCGGGTCCTGGGGGGTCCCAGGCCCACCCTGAACCTGGGTCGGGGGGTTTCGGGGAAAGGGGGCACAGCAGGGGTTCCCCCTTCAGGTTTTGGGCGGTCTCCCATGGTGCTCCCTCCCCAAA
>NW_026108220.1:0-14035 GCF_022539315.1 Serinus canaria | reverse complement strand
CAGAAGAGGAGAAAAGCCCACGAGGTCAGGCCTGAATCCTCCATCTTGCCTCCATTAGACCCCCCTGTACCAAAATCTTAAAACCTATATTCTATTCTATAAAAACACCTGCCCTACACCATTCAAACCTCTGAAACTTCCATACCCTCATGCTTTGATAGCACGACCCTTGAAGGGTCAAAATCAAGCCACCAGGTGCCCTTGGCTACATTCCAGGACTTCTGAGCCCCCCAAGGGGTCTCCCTGGGACTCAGAGCATCCGAGGTGATGCGCTGAGTTCCCACATTACCCCACTGTTTCAGGTTACAATGTAAGATGTAACCAAAACCATGTTTTCAGTCACCATCTCCATAAACTGCTAAAAACAGGTGGGGCAGAGTTCTTTATCTCTTCCATGACTCAGCCCTGATAACGCCCTCCAGGGGAGATATCTTCTGTGAATGGGCCATTGAGTGTCCCTGCAGAACTGATAAAATTACATCCTCCCATTGTGGGATGCTCCACCCAGGGGGAAGAACCAAGCATTCCTATGTTGATATAAGCTGAGGCTTGGAAGAACAGGAGCACCTTGCCTGCTGCATTCCCAGAGGACAAGAGCTCCATAACCCCCCCTGGACCTTCAGAGGAAGACCAGACCCTTCTACAGGATCACTGCTTCCGACAGAATCACATTCATCACTCCAACAGGACTGCAGCCACCATTTAATTGGACTGCTACCAGCCCCCTGACCAGCCCCTGGCTCTATCAGCTCAAGTGAGTGTTTGATCTAAATTTTCTTATTAAATTGTAATTTGGCTTAGGCTCTCCCACAGGTTTGCCTTCAAACCTGTACAAAACTCCAGGTGCTCATCTGTGACAATGTTCATAGGGGTGTCAGGATTAGGGAAGAGATGAGAAAGTTGACTCCATGTTCTGAAGGCTTGGTTTATTATTTTATGATATAAATTATATTAAAAACTATACTAAAAGAATAGAAGAAAAGATTTCATCAGAAGGCTTCTAAGAACAGAAAAAGAATGAATAACAAAGGTTTGTCTCTGACCGAGACAGTCTGGACTGTGATTGGCTATTAATTAGAAACAACCAGATGAGACCAATCACAGATCTACCTGTAGCATTCCACAGCACCAGATAAGAATTGTTTACAGTTTCTTCCTGAGGCCTCTCAGCTTCTCAGGAGGGAAAAAGCCTAAGGAAAGGATTTTTCATAAACCATGTTGGTGACACTCATCCCTTGTTTTCCTCCCAAAACAGAAATTCCCAAACCTTCGCCTGTTGGAGGAGGTGGCTGTGAGGAAGAGGAAGATGTCCTGGGACAGCCAGGCAGGTGAGGAGGAAGTCAATGCCCCTTTTCCCTCTCTCCTGCTCCATCTCCCAGCCCAGCATGGCCCCCGGCTGCAGGACAACTCCGCTCCCAACGCTGTCCTGACGGGCATGCACCGGAGGGATATTCTTCCCCTTGCCTGTGGCATGGACTCAAATCCCATCCTCTCCTCATCCTTCCTCCCCCAGACAAGGAGGAGCTGAGGATGGAGACCAGGGAGGACAAATCCCCGTGGCAGAACATCATGGAAGAGGAGGTTTTGAGTGACTCCAGGGCACAGGAATCCAAAAGGGAAGAAAAGCCAAAGAGATCCAGCAGGAGGAGGAGCTCCAAACTGAGCCCAGGGTGCTCTGAGGAGGAAAGACCCGCCCTGAGCCAGGAAGGTGGGAAGAGCTTCAGCCAGAGCTCAGAGCTGGCAGTCCGTGAGCAGCTTCACGGTGGGGAGAAGCCCCACAAGTGCTTGGAGTGTGGGAAGAGCTTCAGGCACAGCTCTGACCTGATCCGCCACCAGATGATCCACACTGGGGAATGGCCCTATGAGTGTGGGGAGTGTGGGAAGGGCTTCAGCTGCAGATCCACGCTTGTGACCCACCAACGCATCCACACTGGGGAGAGGCCCTACGAGTGTCCCGAGTGTGAGAAGAGGTTTCAGACCAGCTCAGATCTCCTCAGGCACCAGCGGATTCACTCAGAGGAGAGGCCCTTCCTCTGCCCCATCTGCGGGAAGGGCTTCAAGCAAAACTCCCACCTCATCATCCACCAGCGCATTCACACAGAGGAGAGGCCCTTCCGCTGCCCTGAGTGTGGGAAGGGCTTCAAGCACAACTTCACCCTCATCAGGCACCAGCACATCCACAGCGGGGAAAGGCCCTACGAGTGTCCCCAGTGTGAGAAGAGCTTCACCCAGAGCTCTGACTTGACCAAACACCAACGGAGGCACCAGTAAGGTAAGTCCTGCCAGTCCCCCAAATGCAGGAGGAGCTTCATGCCCAATTCCAGCTTAATCTCCCATCGGAGGTCCCACGTTGGGCAGAGCCCTGGTCATCCATTTTCCCTGTGATCCATGCTGGGAAGACACCTGTACCTTCTCCTGCCCATGCCAATGGCATGGTGTGGGATTGAAGAACATGAGGGCCTGGCCATGGCCATGTCATTACATGCACCCTCACCTCAGGTCATTGCCGGGGGCAGGAAAGCGATTGTCTCTCTCCCTGAGGAGAAGGGTGTCCTTCTGAGGAGGAAATCCATGGCCAGGAAGAGCCAGTTAGTGGTGATGTTGTAGTTTTCCCTGTAAATAGTTTTTCTTATTCCTTCTGTTATCAATATTGTTTCTGTTCCCGTTCATTCCTTATCTTGTTTCTGTTCCCAGTAAATTGTTCTTATTCCAGCCTGGGATCTTTGCCTTTGTGCTTTCCATAGAAGGTGGGAAGGCAGCGAGGGCAGCGCGGTTTTAGTGGGAGCAGGAAATTGGGGAATCCCATTCCTGAACCCTGGCCCATGTAAACCGAGCATCCCAGCTGGTCCCAACCCTGGTTGCCATGGCAACATCCTTGGGAGCGGGTCCCTGGCTGGGGCTGTGGGAACCTCTTCCCTCTGGTGTCCAAAAACAGGAGTGGAGGGAACGGCTGCAGCTGAGTCGGGACAGACTTAGGTTGGATCTCAGGGAAAGGTTTTCCCCCAGAGGCTGCTGGGGCCCTGCCCAGGCTCCCCAGGGAAGGGTCCCAGCTCCAGGGCTCTCTGAGCCCCAGCAGTGTTTGGACAGCACTGCCAGGTCAGGATGGCATTGTAGGGGTGTCCTGTTGTCGTGGTTTAGGGCAAATTTGGGAGAGAAGTCCCAAAGTGGCTCCTCTAGGAAAGCAGATTCAACTGGCCCCTTCCCGAAACTGGTTAGGAAGATAATTGGAAAAAAACCAATTTATTAAACAATAAAACCTAAACAATATTAAATAATAACATAAACAATATTTAACAATAAAACCTCTTGCTGCTCGAAAAGAGATGACAAACTCAGAAAAGTCCCCTCCCCAGGTTACAGCTTGGCTCAGTCTCTTATCAGTCCCTCCAGCAGTGGAAATGCCACGGCCCAGGCCCGGCCCGGTGGGCCACAGGTGGAGCTGCCGCTGCTCTTCTGGGTGTTCAGTCCAGAGGAGGTTTAAACAGGTCCAAAGAAAAGGGAAAAAAACCCACAGTCCAGAGAGCTTTGTTGCCTCAGTGAGGTAAAACTAAAACAAAGGAGAGCTCTGTCCCACTGTCTGTCCATCCAGACAACACAGTGCAGGAGCAGGAACGCGGAGGAATGAGTGCAGTGTCTGAAAACAAAATACTGCTTCTTCTCTCCCCCCTTCACTTTCTGGAATGTCTTAAAGGTGCAAAACTTATTATTTAGCATAAACAGAACAGACAAATGGGGATAAAAGCATCATATAGTCCACCCAGGACATTCCAGCCCTTATCCCCATATCGTCAGCTTACTGCTAAAACTAATATATATTCTAACTCTACAAACACATACATTATACATCCAACATACAGCTATACACGGACAATGGTAGTAACATTTAGCAAACAGTGATATTTACACATAGTTCTCACCCAACAATCTAATCTCCCTGAGGTACACATCGTGTTCTTCCATCTTTTTGCATTATCCACCATGTGCAACCTGGTCCCTGAGCAAAAACAACCCCACGAACGTGTTTGTCTGTACTCAAGGTAGAATTGATCCACACAGTCTTCCCTAACAAACCTCTGACATGTACCTCTGGAACTTTATCTCCATCTATTATATTCAGGGACTCAGACTGGGCAGGACCTGCTCGGTTGGTGGAACCTTGGGTGTTAACTAATCAGGTGGCCTTTGCTAAGTGCTGCTCCCAATTTTTGAAAGATCCCCCGCCCAAGGCTTTCAACTGGGTTTTTAGAAGTCCGTCGTACCTCTCTACTTTTCCTGCAGCTGGTGCGTGGTAGGGGATATGGTACACCCACTCAATGCCATGTTCCCTAGCCCAGGTGTTGATGAGGCTGTTCTTGAAATGAGTCCCATTGTCTGACTCAGTCCTCTCAGGGGTACCATGTCTCCAAAGGATTTGCTTCTCAAGGCCCAGGATGTTGTTACAGGCAGTGCCATGAGACACAGGGGGGGTTTCCAGCCATCCCGTGATGGCTTCTACCATGGTCAGCACGTGGCTCTTGCCTTGGTGTGTCTGGGGCAGTGTGATGTAGTCAATCTGCCAGGCCTCCCCATACCTGTACTTGGATCACCGCCCACCATACCACAGGGGCTTCACTTGCTTGGCTTGCTGGATGGCAGCACACGTCTCACAGTCATGGATAACCTGAGAAATACTGTCCATGGTTAAATCTGCCCCTCGGTCTTGTGCCCATTTAAAAGTGGCATCTCTGCCCTGATGATCTGAGGCATCATGGACCCATCAAGCTAGGAATAACTCCCCTTTATGTTGCCAGTCTAAGTCTATCTTTGACACCCCTATCTTTGCAGCCTGGTCTACCTGCTCATTGTTTTGGTGCTCCTCATTAGCTCTACCCTTGGGGACATGGGTATGGAGGGGCTTGACAGCTGGCCTGCAAGCAAAGCTGAGTTAATAGAAGAAATAACACTTGATGATTTTCGAGTGTATCCATAGCAAGGAAGAAGACAAGGACGTCAGCATAAAAACCGATTAGAAAAGGTAACTGAGAATTTTTTTAAGCTAGACTATGTGCCTAAGAAGATGTGTATACATGCCTTATTAAATTTCTGTAAAACTTTTGCCAATTATATTGACGCTGATTGCTTTGCACCAATGAATATAAGAAGTTACTGTGATGTAATTAATGACTTAAGATCAAGCTTTCTTAAGGGTGTATAAACTGGAGAAGACGCAGAATAAAAACTTTTTTTCTTCCTGGACCTTGGTCACGTGTGTGTGTCACATCCGGCCCAACGGCTACATTTGGTGATGGAACTGCCGGGCGAGGGGCAGCGAGGCTGGAGCCCAGCGAAGCTGAGAGCAGCAGGAGGCAGCTGCCAGTCCAGACCTGATTCTGACACCTGGAAAAAAGGTGAGCCGCTGGGAACAATGGGAAATCATTTAACAAGCGAAGAACAGATTGTTTTATCTACATGGAAAACTTTCTTAAAAAGAAAAGGAGTTAAAACAATGGACTATGCTCTGCATAGTATTTTAATATGCGCAAAGTCTCAAAATTTTAAGACTGATGTAGCTTTTAGTGTTAGAACTTGGAAAGAAGTTGGAGAAAAACTCTGGGAAGTAATTCAGAATGGGGATAAAGCAGCTGCAGATTTATCTACTACTTAGAGGTTGTTTTATAACACCTTAAAGGAGTGGAAAGCAGAGCAGGACAAGAAAGACCTGGAGGAGGAAATCGTAGCTGCTGGGGAGCAGCAAATGGGAGAAGCTCAGCCTGAGTGTTCTGCTGGGATTTTTTCTGCAGAGACTGTTGCTGGGTCTGTTGCTACAGGAAAAGTTGATAAGGCTCATTCGTGTTTGTCTGCAAAAGGCTTCAAATCCACGTACCCCTCCCCTGCAGAGCAACTAGCTGAACTTAATGTTAAATCTAACTCTGAGTCCTCGGCAGGGCGGCCAGCTAAGATGACCTTAAAAAAGAAACAAATTGAGCCATCCACTCCTTTGCTTGATTCTGATTCTGAACTGCATGAACACATGGAAATATTAACTCTTTCTCCCCCTTTGTTTTCTGATTCTGATAGTGACCATGAGGAAATTACAGGGGTTAAAAGGTCTGAATAAATGCATACTTCTGTTTGCTGTAAAACTGGTAATAGAAATAAGCTTCATAGAACAGGCAGTAGAAATAACCTTGGTAAAACTGGTAATAGAAATAAGCTTGGTGTTTCAAAAGCTCGGCCTTCTGATAATGTCACTGTAACTGCTTGTGATTCTTTTCGGTGTTGGGAATATGTTAAAAGGAAAGCAGTTGAGATAGGAGACTGGGATTTAGTGGAGAAAATAGGTGCACCAAAGGGCTCGGATGCTGTTGATATGGATGTTGCTAATGGTAAAATGGCTTTTCCTGTGTTTAAAGGAGTTCCTAATTCAGGACAAAGTGATAGTCATGAGGTTTTTGCATGGAAGGTTCTGCAGGTTCTTCAGTTCAAAGTAGCTATATTTTGGATTAATTCTGCTGAAGTAATGCAATTAATTCATATTGTTAATACAGATTTGCTGTCTCCTTATGATATTGTGCATTTGGCAACAGTTTTGTTTCAACCAGTGCAGTAAAACGTATTTCAAGAAAATTGGAGGCAATTAGCCGATTGAACAGATTTAGATAATGTGAAACTACCTCAGCAGGACCCTCGTCATGCTGTAGGAGTTGATGTTTGCTTGGTCAAGAGCCTTTTTCTAATCCAGATTTACAGGCACGGTGGGATCCCCTGGTTTTAACACAGGCTCAACAATTAGGTATGAATGCTATAACTAAAACAATGGAAATGTCAGCTCCAAAACAAAAATATGTCACTATAAAGCAAGGTGATTTTCTGCAATTTGTAGAAAAAATTGCTGCAGCAACTGAAAAACAGGTAGAGGATGAAAAATTAAGGGAGATTCTATGTAGGCAATTAGCCACTGGTGCAATGTGGGAACTGTTCCTCCTCACCTCCTCCCTCATCTCCTCTCTGAGTTCTTGGACCACGGCAGAGACATGAGCCTGCATCGGGCCATTGATCACACTTTCATAATTTCTAAGCTTGTTGGCAACAGAGCCCACTGTCTCTCGGTTGGTACCAGCATTAATTGTTGCAATGAAGGTGGTGTATTGAGATGGCCCCAGATTTGCCAGACTCCACAACATTTGCCCTGTGCACCTGACCTTGTCGGGGTCATTATCATGCTGTCCATCCCTCCCAAAGAGCACCTCCAATTATGCCACTTCTCTCAGCTGTTGGATCCCTTCCTCCCCCCTCAGAGGGTCTTCCAGCACATTCTATGGTGCTGCTCCTGCATTCTCTCCCTGTGGCCAAACCTCTCTCTGGCACTCATTAAAAGCAGCTCCCAGAGGGAAAGGGAGCCTGACTCCCTTACAAAAATCTGATTCATACCTGAGTCCTGGGTCAAGGGTCCCAGATTCCTTGCCTCACCACCATCCAGTTGCACACCTGTACCCATAAGGTCCCAGACCCAAAGTAGGCAGGCTGTACAAGCCTCACATCCCTGTTGTACAATGTCTTTGTGCAGATTATGGAGACTTTCATACATCAGGGACTCAGTGATGATCTCAACTCTTGTCTCTCCTGCAGGTTCTGAGGGCCCTCCTTTCTTATCCTCATCTGGGTGCTCTGGCTTCATCTTAGATCTCCTTGTTTCCACCAGGGCAACTGCTGCTGGCTGTGATTGCCTTTGCAGTTCAGCTGGAACCTGGACAGTTGTAACATCTGTGGGTTCCACTGCTACACCATCAGACTCTCCCTCTTTGTGGCAGGGGGAGGGTTTTTCACCAGCTGGGGAAATGTACTCCTTCAGAATCTGTCCCATCTCTTTCACTAGAACCCCCACCCAACCTGGGTGGTTCATTTCTGAGATGGGCTGTGGGGCAGGGTCAGGCTCTGGGGCAGCAGCATCCCTTGTCTCTGGGGTAGGTCTCAGGGTGGTTATCCAGGTTAATCTTCCCTTATCTCTGAATGCTGAATGTAACAGGCCTATCAGCAACACCAACCACTGTATGGTATCATCAGCATTTAGAGTGGATCTGAACCCTTTGAAAACTGGTGGGGCAGACCTAAAGAGCTGGGTGAAGGGCTGGGAAAAAATTTCCCCCGGTGTCATTTCCTCACAGTAAGTACCATTATTAAAGTAACCCAAAACCATACACTTAGTGTCTGATAGCTCTGAATCCATGTGCCTGCCTTCCAGAGGAAGTTAAAAATCCATTAATTCCTCACCTTATTAGGCCATAAAGCAAACTGGATAATAGCCACAGCAGCCTTAGTTATGGTTACCTGTGTTCCCAGGGATGGTCAGGCTGCTCCTGATGGGGCAGAAGGAAGAGCTCCAGGCCCTCTGTGAGGGTGAGTGAGGGCAGCGGGCTGTCAGCAGGGGCTGGCTGGGTGAGTGCCGCCGGCCGGGGGCTATGTACAAATCACGAACGGGACGGGACTGCTGTGGAACGTGCCTTGAGTTCCTTGAGCTGTTTTATTTTTCAGCATCAGTCTCATTACATGGCTATGACAATGGGAAGATGCCAGCAGCTCACATCCCAAGCAGCAGACAAAGAACTTAATGTTACAACTTACTTTATAACTTTTTTGACCAATCACACAAAGCAAAAGCATACTGACAGTGGTTCCATCCAACCACTATAAGCACACGTACCTTTGGTTAAAACAATGCTTGCTTATTTCGAATACAATGCCTGCTTGTAAGCCTTAAAACACAATGCACAGAGCTCCACTATTAAGCTTCAAACTTCCTAATATCTTGCTAGATAAACTTTTCTGCAGCTTAGAAAGTTAACCCAGACAAGCCTCCAGTGCCGCAGCCTCCCCCAGAGGAATTTCCACGATATCAACCCCAGAGCCGGACACAAGAACGGGGGGCCGGGGCCATGGGGGTGGGACAGGGGGACAGAGACCCCTCCAGCAACATCCCTGTGTCCCCCAGGGCCAGAGCCTGGGCCAGGGCTCCTTCACCCTGTTATGAACGAGGGCTTGAGAGCAGTGAAATAATCCCTGGCAAGGGATCAGCAAAAACCAGATTTAATATTGAGCGACAGCACAACAAATTTCCTTGGCAAGGGTCACTCTGCTCCTGACTGGACACTTCAGGCACACCAGGGAAACAAAGCAACAACAAAACCAAAAAAAATCCAGGCAATCAAATCAGAAATGGACTGAGAACCGTCCCTCTGTGTGTGTGACTCAGGGCAGTGAGGGCAAGGATAAAAAGAATAAAGAGATAGAAGCTTAAAAGAGCTCAAACTTAACAGGACTTAATTTATACATTAATTTTAAATGTCACAATTTAGCCAAAACCAGCACTAACAGTATTTAACCTAACTTAAAACCTATGACTTTGCAATTTAACAGAGGAATAACACTTAACAGTATTTAACTTAGCTAATAACTTACATTAAAAGTAACAACTTAGCAAAAGAACAACTCTCAGAAGCATTTAACTTAGCTCATACCTCATGACTGAACATTTCTTACAGGCCTGACTGACTCAGCTATGCAAGGCACTCAGACCCCTCAGAGAGCAGCATTTCTGCCCCATTTCCCCAGCACAGGCACTCCTGTGTGCACACAGACACACAGAGTCAGTGCAAGGCACCTGGGAGAAATTCCCCTGAGGGCAGGGAATGCTCCCTGTGGATGCTTTGGCATCTCCCCAGCAGGCCAAGGGCTGAGCCTGGAGCAGTGGGGGGATCAGCCCAGGCTCTGTGGTTGTTCAGGATCCCCGAGTGCAGCAAACGGGAGAGTTCCCGGCTGGGAGAGGCCCCACCCAGAGGGAGTCGCTGGCCCAGGAGAGCTCCAAGGGCTCCTTTTGGAGCGCTGTGTGCAGGGCCCCACGAGAGGGGCTGCAGTCCCAGCCATGGTTCATCCTGGCCACACTTGGCACCAGCAGCTTTCTTTGGCACTGGGAGAACAGGGATGTTGTGCCACGGAGGGAACAAAACCAGTTCCCAGGGCTGCTGGCAGAGAAAGCAGGAGCTGTTTGGGCAGCAGCAGTGCCTGGAGCAGACAGTGTTTGTGATGAGCTGAGAGGAGCTGAGCCCAGGGGCTGCTGGCCAAGGCCCAGGCCCAAGGAGCATTTCTGAGCTGGCAGGGCGGGCTGAGAAGGGGAGGGGGGAATGCAGCAGCACAGGGCCATGGAACCAAGGGACCAGTGTGACACTGTGGGGCCCTGTGAGACCAAGGGACCAGTGTGACACTGTGGGGGTCCCTTGGAATCATGGAGGGCACTGTGACATTGCTGGGCCTCATGGAACCAAGGGGACTGTATTGATGCTGTGGGGCTCCATGAAGTGTAGGGATCATTGTGATACAGAGAGGCCCCATCAACCAAGGGTCCATTGTGACACTGCAGGGCCTCATGGAACTGTGGAGACCATTATGACACTTTTGGGTGTCCTGGGACCACGGGGCCATTGTGACACTGCGAGACCCTATGGAGCCAAAGTTCCATTGTGACTTTTCAAGGCCTCATGGAAACATGGAGAGACCATTAAGGCACTTCACACCCTCATGGAACTAAGGGGCCATTGTGACACTGTAGGGCTCCAAGGAATCATGGAGACCATTGTGACACTGAGGGGACTCATGGAATCATGGAGACCATTTTGACACTACGAAGCCCCAAGGAATAAGCAAAGCATTGTGAACTGTGTGGCCTCATGGCACCAGTGAGACCATTGTGACCCTGGGGGTCCCTACAGAACCAAGAGGGACATTGTGATACTGTGGGGCCTCGTGAAACCAAGAGGCCTTTGTGACACTGCAGGGCTGCATGGAACCAAAGGTCCATTGTGACATTGCAGGACATCATGTCATCAGGGGTCCATTGTGACACTGGGGAACCAAAGGAGACCATTGTGACACTGCAGGACTTCACAGAACCAAGGGGACCATGGTGATATTGTGGAACCCCATTGAACCAAGAGTTCACTGTGACACTGCAGGGCTGCATGGAACCAAAGCTCCAGGGTGAGACAGAGGGGCCTCCTGTCATCAATCGTCCATTGTGACACTGTGGAGCCAAAGGAGACCATTGTGACACTGCAAACCCCCAGGGTCTAAAGTCCATTGTGACACAGTAGGCCTCATGGTGCAGAGGAGTCACATAACATTGTGGGGCCTGGGGAACCATGGAGACCATTGTGACCCTGCAAGGCCTCATGGAATCCTTGGGACCAATGTGAAACTGCAGGGCCCCATGGAACCAAGGGGCCAGTGCTGCTCCTCAAGGACTCATGGAATGAAGGAAACATATTTGACACCGTGGTGGCCCTTGGGACCAAGAGGCCATTGTGACACTGTGGAACCAAGGAGAGCATTGCTGCAGTGCCAGACCTCATGGAACCAAGGATCCACTGTGACACTGCAGGGCCCTGGGGGACCAAGGAATCATTGTGACACTGTGGGGAGCAAGGATCCAAGGGACTTTAGGACACCAAAGGGACCCCTAGAGCCATAGGAACTTTGTGACACTGGGAGACCTCATGGAATCATGGAGACCATTGTGACACTCTGGGACCTCCATGGAACGATGGTGACACAAAGTTGTCTGAGAGTGTGGATCTGCTGGAAGGTAGGAGGCCTCTGCATCGGGTCCTGGACAGGCTGGATCCAGGGCCCAAATCCAAATAGGTGAGGTTTAACAAGTCCAAGTGCTGGGTCCTGTACTTTGGCCACAACAACCCCTGCAGGGCTACAGGCTGGGGACAGAGTGGCTGGACAGCAGCCAGGCAGAAAGGGACCAGCAGGGACTGATGGACAGCAGGCTGGACATGAGCCAGCAGTGTGCCCAGGTGGCCAAGAAGGCCAATGGCTCCTGGCCTGGATCAGGAATGGTGTGGCCAGCAGGAGCAGGGCAGTGATTCTTCCCCTGTGCTGGGCACTGCTTGGGCAGCACCTCGAGTGCTGTGTCCATTTCTGGGCCCCCAATTTAAGAAGGACATGGAGGGTCTGGAGCATGTCCACAGAAGTGAAACAAGGCTGGGGAGGGGTCTGGAACACAAGTCCTGTGAGGAGCGGCTGAGGGAGCTGGGGTTGTTTATCCTGGAGAAGAGGAGGCTCAGGGGAGACAAGGCAGTGTCAGGGCACAGGTTGGACTTGATGATCTCCAAGGTCTTTTCCAACCTTGCTGATTCTGTGATTCTCTGAAACCACCCTTGGAGCAGTTGCAGGATGAGCCCTGGGCCTCCTCTTCAGAAGCTCCAGCAGCCCAGGTCCCTCAGCTTCTCCTGCCAGCCCCAAAGCCCATCCTGTCAGTCCTGCAGAGCCTCTGCAGCTCCTCCTCATTGCCCAGAACAGGGAGCCCCAGAGCCAGACACAGCAGCCCAGATGTGCCCCCCTGGCCTGTGGTGCCTCTGGCAAGGGAGCAGCAGGAGGCACTGCAGGAGCCTGCAGACAATTCCTGCAGCACTTGTAGGATGATCCTGCTCCCCAAGGGACGTTCCCATGGTGCCAAGTCAGGAACTGCAATGGGGAGTGGGGCCAGAGAGGAAAGGGCAAACAGGGATGGGCTGTTTGCAGGGGAGGGAACAGGGGTGGGCAAGAGGAAGAAATTTGTAGCAGGAAGAGTAAAGAAAGCAAAGGTGAAGCCAAGGAAATGCTCAGGGCAGTTTGGGGGTGGCTGCCAGGCAGCCCTGGCTCTGAGCAACAGCGTCTGCAGTGGGACAGGAAACTCCCAGCTGATGGGAACAAACTTTCTGGCTGACTGCAGAGGCCAGGACAAAGCTGAGTGGTTTCCCTGGTGTCCCCCAGCCCTTGCTGGCCCCAGGGGCTGATGGCATTTGTGCTCCCTCAGGTTCATGTCCCCACACCAACAGCATGGGGGTGCTCCCCCTGCTCTGTGCAATGCAAACAGGGGCTCCTGAGCCAGTGCTGCCGTGTCTGTGCCTGCAAGGATGGGGCACCTGTGTGAGCTGGGGGAGAGGCCAGGGCTGCAGAGGGGGGATGTTGTTGGCAGCTCCATGAGGACACTCTGGGATGCTGCCCTGGGCTGTCCAGCGCACTGGGGATGGTTTAGCCCCTGCTCTGCTGCTCCTTCCCATCTCCCCCAGGGCCCTTGCAGAGCCCCAGCCATGCTGTTTGCCCCCAGCCTGCCCACGGCCACCCTGGGGCTGCTCACGGGGGTTTTCTGTGCTGAGCATTGGCCTGGGCGTGTTCTTGAGAGAGCCTGGGCAAGGAACCTGGAGCCCCCAGGGCCTGGCCTGAGGCGTCAGCGCTGCCTCAGCAGTGCCCATGGCCTGTCCCTGCTGCAGCCCTGGCACTGCCACCCCCAGGGCTGTTCCTGGCCCCGAGAGCACTCAGGCCCAGCAGCAACACCAGGGCCACCAGGGCAGCGGGGCAGGGCCACGGGAGCAGCACTGGCAACACCAAGTGCTGCTGCTGCTGGGCACAGCTGCTGTGCCAGCACTGATCTGCCCCCAGCTCTGCACACAGACATTGCTGCTGCAGCTCCAGAGAAGGCAACAAAAGGGCATCTCTGCAGAAAACTTGCTGGGAGATCCTTTAGTTCCTTTAAAGCCACTGAGAGTGCAGCCCCTCATTAACACAGTCTTTGGCCACAGGGAAAGTAAAGAGAAACAAAATGACAAATGGCACAAATTATGACACTTTTGTGGAGCAGATTTTAAAATAAAAACACAGAAGACAAACCTCCAAAATTAAACCAACTATATGTCATAGACCACTATTATTAGAAGTAAGCTTTAGTAATTGATCATAACTTTAGTGTTTCCGAAAGCATCCAGTCATCAGTCTCCACACTGCAGCCTTGAGCTCCTGGTTCCTCAGGCTGTAGATGAGGGGATTCAGGACTGGAGGCACCACCGAGTACAGAACTGACAGGGCCAGATCCAGGGATGGGGAGGAGATGGAGGGGGGCTTCAGGTGAGCAAATGTGCCAGTGCTGATGAACAGGGAGACCACAGCCAGGTGAGGGAGGCAGGTGGAAAAGGCTTTGTGCCGTCCCTGCTCAGAGGGGATCCTCAGCACAGCCCTG
>NW_026108219.1:0-14053 GCF_022539315.1 Serinus canaria | reverse complement strand
GACCCCAAGGTGACCCAAGCCCACTGGGGTGACCCCAGGGTGACCCCAAGCCCCACTGGGGTGACCCTGGAGTGACCCCACGCCCCACTGGGGTGACCCCGGGGTGACCCTAAACCCCAGCAGGCTGACTCCAAGGTGACCCCAAGCCCCACTGTGGTGACCCCAGGGTGACCCTAAACCCCAGCAGGGTTACCCCAAGGTGACCCCAAGCCCCACTGGGGTGATGTCGTGGTTTGAAAGGAATGAAGTTTTTTGTGATGGTGTGGGCAATCCAATCAGTGTTCAGATTTAATATTGGCACCTGGTTTGTCCACTGAGGGCAGGATACGCCTCTGAGAACACAGGGGTTAAAAGCTGTGATCTCCCAGGGGAACTTCCTCTTGGAGTCCCGCTGGAGAGTGAGCAGACCCCCCCCTGCCCAGATCTGGCTGGGCAGGGGGGGAGGGGAGCCATGTGGCCGAGAGAGAGGTAGGCCAGGCCTGGGCCCAAGGGTGGAGGAGAACATTGCAAGGGCTTCGGGCAGCCATCCTCCATTCCCCCCCCCCCCGCCCGGAGAGGGAGAGAGAGACAGAGCCGGTGCCTGTGGTGCCTGTGATAATGGCCCGGCGTGAAGGAGAAGGGGGGGGTGCCCAGCAGGGCAGACAGGCGTGGGAGTTGATGAAGTAAACCGGCAGAGAGAGAGAGCTCGGGACTTTTAACCCCTTTGAGGAAGATGAGAACCTTGCAAAAGCTGAGTCCTCCTGAAGTTGATGAGATTGAGAAGCTGTTGAAATTGAGAAGATGTTAAGAAAATTCTAGGTGGGAGGAGATGATGGAGTGGCTTTGGGCTGGACTTTTCTTGTGTAGCCACGGCAGAACCATTGGTGTTTCTGTGCCACAGAGACTGCGTTCTAGGGGGAGGCGATGGCTCAGAGCCAAGAGAGTGCAGTGATGTGGAGGAGTGAACAGAGACGACGGGTGAGGAGGGTGTGGTGGTGCCCTCCACTTCGAAGAAGAGAAGAAGAAGAAGACGATCTCTGTTCAAGAGACCCCTCGGCCCCAGGGGGTGGAATTTGGGGGGGACAGGTGTCCCAAAAAGAGAAGGACTGTGCTCCCTTTGGAACTGGTCAAAGTATCCTTAAAATGGAAAACCCTAGAAGCAGCTCTGATCCATGTGCAGTGGTGAGAGCACTGGACATGGAAGGCGTGTGGCGCAAGAGGGACTCCTCTCTCCTCGAGAGACTGAGAATCGATTGTCTGAAGGGTGGCAATGAAATTGGAAATTTGGTGGGGGGAGGAGGAAGAATTTTGGAAGGTTTTCATCTTATGTTCTATTGTGTTTTGTGTGTCTTCCGTTGTAGTTGTAGGTTAATAAATGCTTTTTTTTTCTTTTTAACCTTAAGTTGGAGCCTGCTTTGCTCTGTCTCTGATCATATCTCACAGTAGGTGCCAGGGAAGTAGGTGTTCTCATGGGGCACTGGTATTGTGCCAGGCCTAAACCATGACAGGTGACCCCAGGGTGACCCTAAACCCCAGCAGGGTGACCCCAAGGTGACCCCAAGGTGACCCCAACCCCCACTGGGGTGACCCCAAGGTGACCCCAAGCCCTACTGGGGTGACCCCAAGGTGACCCCAAGCCCTACTGGGGTGACCCCAGGTGACCCCACGCCCCCTGGCCGGCACCTCGAGCACCACGACGCAGACGATGGCGGCCTGGGGGCTGAGCCCCGGGAAGAGGCGCTGCAGCTGCCCGCACTGAGCGATCAGGTAACAGTTCACCACGATGGCCAGGACACCCATGGCCTCCATCACCTTCTGCAGGGCACAATCGGGGGGTTAATTAGGGGGGTTTTAGTTAATTGGGTAATTAGTGTGCTGGTTAATGAGCATCACTGAGCGATCAGGTAACAGTTCACCACGATGGCCAGCACGCCCATGGCCTCCATCACCTTCTGCAGGATGCAATCAGGACATTAATTAGGGGGATTTTGGTTAATTGCTTAATTAGTGTGCTGGTTAATGGGCACCCCCTCTGTCCCTGTGTCCCCTCTGTCCCTCTGTCCCCATGTCCTCTCTGTCCCATATCCCACCTGCCAGTGGCCGATGCTGTCCCCATGTATGTCCCACCTGCCAATGTCCCTCTGTCCCCATGTCCCCATGTCCCACCTGCCAGTGGCCAATGCTGTCCCTGCTGTCCCCATGTCCCACCTGCCAGTGGCCGATGCTGTCCCCCATGTCCCCATGTCCCCATGTCCCCAGTCCCACCTGCCAGTGGCCAATGCTGGCCACGCGCTGCCCGAAGGGTCTCTGTCCACATTCTGTACAGCAGTCCTTGGTGTCCTGCGTCCCATGTCCCCATGTCCCCAGTCCACCTGCCAGTGGCCGTGCTGTCCCCTGCTGTCCCCATGTCCCTGCTGTCCCCATGATGTCCCACCTGCCAGTGGCCAATGCTGGCCACGCGCTGCCCGCAGGGTCTCTGTCCCCATGTCCCGCAGTCCCTGGTGTCCCTGTGTCCCCATGTCCCATGTCCCCAGTCCCACCTGCCAGTGGCCGATGCTGTCCCTGCTGTCCCCATGTCCCTGCTGTCCCCATGATGTCCCACCTGCCAGTGGCCGATGCTGTCCCTGCTGTCCCCCACTGTCCCTGCTGTCCCCAGTCCCACCTGCCAGTGGCCGATGCTGTCCCCATGTCCCCATGTCCCCATGTCCCCATGATCCCACCTGCCAGTGGCCGATGCTGTCCCTGCTGTCCCCATGTCCCTGCTGTCCCCAGTCCCACCTGCCAGTGGCCGATGCTGTCCCTGCTGTCCCCATGTCCCCTGTCCCCATGATGTCCCACCTGCCAGTGGCCAATGCTGGCCACGCGCTGCCCGAAGGGTCTCTGCAGGCCGCTGCAGAGTTTGAAGGCGTCGCTGCGGATCTCCAGGACGTTGTTGAGCAGCGCGCAGGCGGCCGCCAGCGGGAAGGCCGAGGAGAAGAGCACCACGTAACCAAACTGGATGAACATCTCCTGGTAGTCCTGGAAGGTGTCCTGAGGGGACAGCGGGGACACCGCCCGCGTCACCGGCGCTTCCCGGGGGGCTCCTGATGGGACAGCTCGGGAAGGGACACTCTGGGAGGCCACCGGACATGGGGACACCTCAGGGAGCCTTGGGGACACCTCGGGGATCATGATGGCCACGGGGACATCTCAGGAAGGGACACTTTGGGAGGCCACCGGACACGGGGACACCTCAGGGAGCCTTGGGGACACCTCGGGGATCTTGATGGCCACGGGGACATCTCAGGAAGGGACACTTTGGGAGGCCACCAGACATGGGGACACTTCAGGGAAGCCATGGGACACCTCGGGGATCCTGATGGCCACGGGGACATCTCAGGAAGGGACATTTTGGGAGGCCACCGGACATGGGAACACCTCGGGGATCCTGATGGCCACGGGGACATCTCGGGAAAGCCACCAGGACCAGGGACACTTTGGGAGGCCACCAGACATGGGGACACCTCAGGGAGCCCTGGGAACACCTCGGGGATCCTGATGGCCATGGGGACATCTCGGGAAAGCCACCAGGACCAGGGACACTTTGGGAGGCCACCAGACATGGGGACACCTCAGGGAGCCCTGGGGACACCTCGGGGATCCTGATGGCCATGGGGACATCTCGGGAAAGCCACCAGGACCAGGGACACTTTGGGAGGCCACCAGACATGGGGACACTTCAGGGAAGCCATGGGACACCTCGGGGATCCTGATGGCCACGGGGACATCTCGGGAAGGCCACCAGGACCAGGGACACTTTGGGAGGCCACCAGACATGGGGACACCTCAGGGAGCCCTGGGGACACCTCGGGGATCCTGATGGCCACAGGGACACCCCAGGAAGGGACACTTTGGGAGGCCACCAGACATAGGGACACCTCAGGAAGGCCACAAGCCCTGGGGACACCTTGGGGATCCCTATGGCCATGGGGACACCCCAGGGAGCACATGGGACACCTCGGGGAACCCAGCAGGTCCAGGGACCAGGGGACAAAGGGGACAAATGCCACCCACCTCGTACTTCTTCATGCAGCTCTCCACCTCAGCCTGGGTCAGCTGCGTGGAGTAATCCTCCTCGGGGGGGTCAATCCACGAGGCGCGGTTGCGCTTCCTCCCTTCCTCCTCTCCCTCCTCCTCCTCCTTCCTCCTCCTCCTCACCGGCACCGCCGGCTCCGCCGCCCTGCCGGGGCTGCCGGGCTGCGCTTCGGCCTCCTCCTCATCATCGCCGAGCTCGAACACGGCGGCGGGGTCCATGCCCTTCTCCACCATGGTGGGGCTGCCCTCCTCCAGGAAGGGCTCGTCCTCGGGCCCGCCGGGCTCGGCGCGGCGCTCGGCGCGCTCGATGAAGCTCACCTTCTTCAGCTTCAGCCCGCAGTCCAGCGAGCTCTCCTCCTCCGAGTCCGAGCCGCGCCGCCCTTCCTCCTCCTCCTCCTCCTCCTCCTCCTCGGGCACCCCGCAGCCCCCGTTCAGGCATTTCTTCTCGCCCCTCTGCCCCTCCGGGGCTGCGGGCGGGTTCGGCCGCGGGCCGAGCAGGCGGAGCAGGGCGCGCCCGAGCTCCCGCAGGCTCCGCACGCCGAGGTCACCGCGGCGGAGCCGCCGGTACAGGTGGGGCTGCGACACCTCCCGCACGTTCTGCAGGAACTGCCGCGTGATCAGCAGCGTGGCCAGCATCTGCGGGGACACGGGCGACACGGTGTCACCACCCCCCCCCCCACCGGCCAAACGCCGGGGAATGTCCCCGTGGCCTGGCCCCGCGCGGTTCTTGGTGCTCCTGTGGTGTTCCTGCTCCTCCCGGATGTCCCCACTGTGTCCTCATGCTGTCCCTGCTCCTCCCTGATGTCCCCAGAATGTCCCTGCTCCCCTTGTGGTGTCCCTGCTCCTGATGTCCCCACAGTGTCCCTGCTCCCATTGTGGTGCTCCTGCTCCTCCCTGATGTCCCCACAGTGTCCTCATGCTGTCCCTTCTCCTCCCTGATGTCCCCACAATGTTCCTGCTCCCCTTGCAGTGTCCCTGCTCCTCCCGGATGTCCCCACAGTGTCCCTGGTCCCCTTGTGCTGTCCCTGCTCCTGATGTCCCCACAGTGTCCTCATGCTGTCCCTGCTCCTCTCTGCTGTCCCCGTGGTGTCCCCGCCCCTCCCTGTCACCCCCCCCCCCAGTGTCCCCTCTGCTGTGACCCCCGCCCATCGCTGACACCCCCATGGGGCGGCGCCACCGCCACCCTGGACGGGTTGAGGACACCTGGGTGTCCCCTGGGTGTCCCCTGGGTGTCCCCGCGCTCCTACTTTGGATACTCCCAGGGTCCAGCAAAAGCGCAGGAGGCGCCTGAGGAAGATGAGGGACAGGTGGAGGTGGAGGAGGATGGAGGGGAGCAGAGCCTCCCGGAGCTGCCGCGCGAGGCTCTGCGACAGGGACAGGATGAGCAGGAGCTGCGGAAGGGACACACAAGGGACACCAAAGGGACAACACGGCCACACCACGAGCACACAGGGACACAGAGACGCGCCGTGAGCCGCGCTGGGCGGGGACACGGGCGGGGACAGCCGGGGGGATGAGGTGGTGGCGGAGGGGTGGTGGGGACACTTTGGGGACATCCTGGCAGGGTCCCCTCACCTCCTTGAGGCGCTCCATGTCCTTGAGGTAGAAGCCGATGTAGAAAAGGCTCAGGTAGGAATTGACGAACTGGAACTGGCGGTGACAGGGGGGGTGGCACCTCGGTCACCTCGGTGTCCCCTCAGCGCTGGCTGAAACCTTCTGCTTCCCTCCGTGTCCCCTCTGTGACATCTCCAGCCCCATCTGTCACCTCTGCAGCTGCCAGGACCCCTCCGGTCCCCTCTGTCCCTTTCTGTCCCCTCTGTCCCTCACCAAGCGCCACTGGGACCCCTCCGGTCCCCTCTGTCCCCTCAGCAAGAGCTTCCAGGACCTTTCCAGTCCCTCCCAGTCCCCCGTGCCCCTGACCCTGGCTCACTCCAGTCCCCCAGTGTCCCCCAGTGTCCCCCATGTCCCCCCATGTCCCCCATGTCCCCCATGTCCCCGTGTCCCAGTCTCCCCACATGTCCCCCATGTCCCCATGTCTCAGTCTTCCTCCAGTGTCCCCCATGTCCCCCCTTGTCCCCCATGTCTCAGTCTCCCCCCCAGTGTCCCCCATGTCCCCTATGGCCCTGTGTCCCACAGTCCCCCCATATCTCCCATGTCCCCCATGTCCTCCATGTCCCAGTGTCCCCCATATCCCGGTGTCCCCAGTGTCCCCAGTGTCCCCTGTGTCCCCTTGCCCCCAGTGTCCCCAGTGTCCCCCATGTCCCCCATGTCCCCATGTCCCCATGTCCCCATGTCCCCAGAGACCCCCGTGTCCCCGGTGTCCCCCGGTGTCCCCGTGTCCCCTCACCAGGACCATTTTGATGATGAGGTGTTTCTCGTAGGCGCTCTGCAGCCGGTAATTCTCTGCAGGGCACAGGGGGGGTCAGGGCCACCCCGGGGCCACCCCGGGGCCACCCCAGGGCCACCCCAGGGCCACCCCATGGTCCCCAGCGCACCCATGTCATTGAGCCACAAGGCCACTTTCTTGTAGAGCTCGTCACAGGCGGTGACAATGACAGCCAGGATGATTTTGGGCAGGAAGCGAAGGACGCGCGGCAGCTCCTGGACACTGAGCACCAGCTCCTGAGGGGACAGGGACAGGGACAGCAGGGACAGCAGGGACAGGGACAGCAGGGACAGGGTGGGGACAGGGAGACAATCAAGGTCAGGATCAGGACCTGGAGCAGCACCAGCAGTGCCACTGTCCCCAGAGCAGTGCCACTGTCACTGTCCCCACAGTGGTCCCACTGTCCCTGTCCCCCAGTGCAGTGTCACTGTCCCTGTCCCCAGCCCAGTGCCGCTGTCCCTGTCCCCAGGGCAGTGTCACTGTCCCTCTCCCCAGGGCGGTGTCCCTGTCCCTGTCCCCAGGGCGGTGTCCCCGTCCCTCTCCCCAGGGCAGTGTCTCTGTCCCTGTCCCCAGCCCGGTGTCCCTGTCCCTGTCCTCAGGGCGGTGTCCCAGTCCCCAGGGCGGTGTCTCTGTCCCTGTCCCCCAGGGCGGTCCCGCTGTCACTGTCCCCAGTGCAGTGTCACTGTCCCTCTCCCCAGCGCAGTGCCACTGTCCCTGTCCCCAGGGTGGTGTCGCTGTCCCTGTCCCCAGCCCAGTGTCCTGTCCCCAGCACAGTGCACTGTCCCTGTCCCAGTCCCCAGGGCGGTGTCTCTGTCCCAGTCCTCAGGGCGGTGTCCCAGTCCCCAGGGCGGTGTCTCTGTCCCTGTCCCCAGCCCAGTGTCCCTGTCCCTGTCCCCAGGGCAGTGTCCCTGTCCCCAGGGCAGTGTCGCTGTCCCCAGCCCAGTGTCCCTGTCCCTGTCCCCAGGGCAGTGTCCCTGTCCCCAGGGCGGTGTCCCTGTCCCTGTCCCTGTCCCCGGGGCAGTGTCCCTGTCCCTGTCGCTGTCCCCAGCCCAGTGTCCCTGTCGCTGTCCCCAGGGCAGTGTCCCTGTCCCCGTCCCCAGGGCGGTGTCTCTGTCCCTGTCGCTGTCCCCAGGGCTGTCCCTGTCCCCGTCCCCAGGGCGGTGTCCCTGTCCCTGTCGCTGTCCCCAGGGCAGTGTCCCTGTCCCTGTCGCTGTCCCCAGGGCGGTGTCGCTGTCCCCAGGGCGGCCCCACCTGGAGCTGGAAGCAGCCGAGCATGAGGAGGAAGACGCTGGCCAGGCAGGCCAGGCAGACGGGCAGGCTGACCAGGCTCTGGAACAGGAGGCGCTTCCAGGGCGGGTAATGGAACTCCTCAGTGCTGGTCACCGGGCTGATCCGCTTGGTGCCCTGCGGGCACGGACCGTGGCACACGGGGACAGGGACGGGGACGGGGACCCACAGGGACAGGGATGGGGACCCACGGCACGTGGCACATGGGGACAGGGACAGGGACAGGACAGGGACAGGGACAGGGAAGGAGGGGACAGGGACAGCGATAGGGACAGGGACAGGGAGCCACAGGGACAGGGACAGGGACAGGGATGGGGACCCACAGGGACAGGGACAGGGATGGGGACAGGGATAGGGACCCACAGGGACAGGGATGGGGACAGGGACGGAGACAGGGACAGGGACAGGGATGGGGACAGGGACAGGGACAGGGATGGGGACACGGATGGGGACAGGGACAGGGATAGGGACAGGGATAGGGACAGGGATGGGGACGGGGACGGAGACAGGGACAGGGACAGGGATGGGGACAGGAACCCACAGGGACAGGGACCCACGGCACGTGGCACACGGGGACAGGGACAGGGATGGGGACCCACAGGGACAGGGACAGGGACGGGACAGGGACAGGGAGAGGGACAGGGATGGGGACCCACGGCACGTGGCACATGGGGACAGGGACGGGGACAGGGACAGGGATGGGGATGGGGACAGGGACAGGGAGCCACAGGGACAGGGACAGGGACAGGGATGGGGACCCACAGGGACAGGGACAGGGATGGGGACAGGGATAGGGACCCACAGGGACAGGGATGGGGACCCACGGCACGTGGCACACGGGGACGGGGACAGGGATGGGGACAGGGACAGGGATAGGGACCCACAGGGACAGGGATGGGGACAGGGACGGAGACAGGGACAGGGACAGGGATGGGGACAGGGACAGGGACAGGGACCCACGGCACGTGGCACATGGGGACGGGGGCAGGGATAGGGACAGGGACAGGGACAGGGATGGGGACGGGGACAGGGATAGGGACAGGGACAGGGACAGACAGGGACAGGGACAGGGACCCACGGCACGTGGCACACGGGGACAGGGACAGGGATGGGGACCCACAGGGACAGGGACAGGGACAGGGACAGGGACGGGGATGGGGACAGGGACAGGGACAGGGACAGGTACAGGGAGCCACAGGGACAGGGACAGGGACAGGGATGGGGACCCACAGGGACAGGGACAGGGATGGGGACAGGGACAGGGACAGGGACAGGGATGGGGACCCACGACACGTGGCACACGGGGACAGGGACAGGGATGGGGACCCACGGCACGTGGCACACGGGGACAGGGACAGGGACAGGACAGGGACAGGGACAGGGATAGGGACAGGGACAGGGACAGGGATGGGGACAGGGACAGGGACAGGGAGCCACAGGGACAGGGATGGGGACCCATGGCACGTGGCACACAGGGACAGGGACAGGGATGGGGACCCACAGGGACAGGGACAGGGATAGGGACAGGGACAGGGATGGGGATGGGGACAGGGACAGGGACAGGGACAGGGACAGGGATGGGGACAGGGACGGGGACAGGGACAGGGACAGGGACAGGGACAGGGAGCCACAGGGACAGGGACCCACGGCCCGTGGCACATGGGGACAGGGACAAGGACGAGGATAGGGACACGGATAGGGACAGGGATGGGGACAGGGACAGGGATAAGGACAGGGATGGGGACAGGGACCCATGGCCCGTGGCACACAGGGATGGGGATGGGGACAGGGACCCACAAGGACAGGGATAGGGACAGGGACGGGGATAGTGACAGGGACCCATGGGGCACCCACAGGGACAGGGACAGGGAGCCACGGGGATGGGGACAGGGACAGGGTGGGGACAGGGATGGGGAGTGATGTGGCACACGCAGGGACAGAGACAGGGACAGGGACAGGGACCTAATAAGACCTTCCTGAAGGAATGGGATCCCCAAAAGGGAGGGGATCTTTCGCAGGGGATGGGGCCACTCCCAAGGGATGGGACCCCCAGGAATGGGACCCCCAACAGGGATGGGACCCCAAAAGGAGGGGACCCCAAGGATTGGGACCCCAAAAAGAGATGGGACCTTTCCCAGGGGATGGGGCCTCTCCCAAGGAATGGGACCCCCATAAGGGATGGGACCCCCAGGAATGGGAACCCCCTCAGAAGGGACAGGACCCCAAGGGATGGGACCCCTGGGAATGGAACCCCCATAAGGGAGGGGACCCCAAGGATTGGGACCCCCAGGAGGGACAGGACCCCAAGGATTGGGACCCCCAGGAGGGACAGGACCCCAAGGATTGGGACCCCCAGGAGGGATGGGACCTCCAGGAATGGGACTACCAGAAGGGAGGGGACCCCAAGGAATGGGACCCCAAAAAGAGATGGGACCCTTCCCAGGGGATGGGGCCACTCCCAAGGGATGGGACCCCAAGGGATGCGACCCCCAGGAATGGGAACCTCCTCAGAAGGGACAGGACCCCAAGGGATGGGACCCCTGGGAATGGAACCCCCATAAGGGAGGAGACCCCAAGGATTGGGACCCCCAGGAGGGACAGGACCCCAAGGGATGGGACCCCCAAAAGGGATGGGACCCTTCCCAGGGGATGGGGCCCCTCCCAAGGGACGGGACCCCCATAAGGGAGGTGACCCCCAAGGATTGGGACCCCCAGGAGGGACAGGACCCCAAGGGATGGGACCCCTGGGAATGGAACCCCCATAAGGGAGGAGACCCCAAGGATTGGGACCCCCAGGAGGGACAGGACCCCCAAGGATTGGGACCCCCAGGAGGGACAGGACCCCCAAGGATTGGGAACCCCAGGAGGGACAGGACCCCAAGGATTGGGACCCCCAGAAGGGACAGGACCCCAAGGGATGGGACCCCCAAAAGAGATGGGACCTTTCCCAGGGGATGGGGCCCCTCCCAAGGGATGGGACCCCCAGAAGGGACAGGACCCCAAGGATTGGGACCCCCAGGAGGGACAGGACCCCCGTCTGACCCGGAACTGGGGCCGGGGCTCCTCCAGGGACTCGGCGGGCGTGTCCAGCGTCCCCCACTTGTAGGCGAACTCGGCGCCGCGGCGCTTCCACTCCTCCAGGAAGAGCGTGGCCCAGATGACGTTGAAGATGGCAAAGACCACGCAGGAGATGTCCTGGCTGGTCTGGGGGACACACGGCACCAACTGCAGCGGGGTTGGTCCCCTCCTCACCCCCACAGCCCCCCCCGTGCAGCCCTGGGGGGTGGGGAGTGCCCCCAGCCCCGAGGGAATGGATGGGGAGGGGATGGAGGGGAAAGGGGGAGGGAGAGGAGGGAATCCATGGGGGGAGGGGGGAAACCCCACAAGGAAAACCCCACAAAAAGGGAGGGAAAACCCTACAAGGAGGGAGGGAAAACCTCACAAGGAGGGAGGGAAACCCCGCAAGGAGGGAGGGAAACCCCGCAAGGAAAATCCCACAAGGAGGGAGAGGAAACCCCACAAGGAAAACTCCACAAAAAGGGATGGAAAACCCCACAAGGAGGGAGGGAAACCCCACATGGAAAACCCCACAAGGAGGGAGGGAAAACCTCACAAGGAAAACTCCACAAAAAGGGATGGAAAACCCCACAAGGAGGGAGGGAAACCCCACATGGAAAACCCCACAAGGAGGGATGGAAACCCTACAAGGAGGGAGGGAAACCCCACAAAAAGGGATGGAAAACCCCACAAGGAAAACCTCACAAGGAGGGAGGGAAAACCCCACAAGGAGGGAGGGAAAACCTCACAAGGAGGGAGGGAAACCCCACAAAAAGGGAAAAACCCCACAAGGAGGGAGGGAAAACCCCACAGAAAGGGATGGAAAACCCCACAAGGAGGGAGGGAAAACCCCACAAGAAAAACCCCACAGAAAGGGATGGAAAACCCCACAAGGAGGGAGGGGAAACCCCACAAGGAAAACCCCACAAGGAGGGATGGAAACCCCAAGGAGGGAAGAAAACCCTTAAAGGAGTTTGGAAAACCCTCACAGAAGGATGGGAACCCCGAGAGGGGATGAAAACCCCACAAAGGGGAGAAAACCCCACAAGGAGAGATGGGATGGAAGGGATGGAAACCCTTAAAGGAGTTTGGGGACCTTCACAGAAAGATGGGAACCCCAAGGAGGGATGGAAACCCCCCAGGAAGGTCGGGGTGGCCCCAGGGTGTCCCAGGGTGGCCCCAGAGTGTCCCCAGAGTGGCCCCAGAGTGGCTCTAGGATGGTCCCAGTGTGGCCCCAGGGTGGCCCCAGAGTGGCTCCAGGGTGGCCCCAGGGTGGCCCCAGGGTGGCCCCAGAGTGGCTCCAGGGTGTCCCCAAGGTGGCCACAGGGTGGCCCCAGGGTGGCCCCAGAGTGGCTCCAGAGTGTCCCCAGGGTGTCCCCAGGGTGGCCCCAGGGTGTCCCCAGGGTGTCCCCAGAGTGACCCCAGGTGTACCCAGGGTGTCCCCAGAGTGACCCCAGAGTGACCCCAGGGTGTTCCCACGGTGGCCCCAGGGTGGCCCCAAGGTGTCCCCAGGGTGTCCCCAGGGTGGCCCCAGGGTGTCCCCAGAGTGTCCCCAGAGTGTCCCCAGGGTGTCCCCACGGTGGTCCCAGGGTGTCCCCAGGGTGGTCCCCAGGGTGGCCCCAGGGTGTCCCCAGGGTGTCCCAGGGTGTCCCCAGAGTGTCCCCAGAGTGTCCCCAGGGTGTCCCCACGGCGGTGTCCCCAGGGTGTCCCCAGGGTGGTCCCAGGGTGTCCCCAGAGTGGCCCTGCAGGCCCCAAGGTGTCCCCAGGGTGTCCCCGCAGTGTCCCCAGGGTGTCCCCGCGGTGTCCCCGGGGCCCCACCTGGTCGCTGTCGGTGAAGGTGTAGAGGATGGAGCCGAACACGGCCGGGTACAGCATGGCCGAGGTGTAGAAGCCCAGCCAGGCGAAGTACATGGCAATCTTCACCCCAAAATAGTCACAGATGTCATCTGGGGGGGCACAGGGGACATCAGCAGGGCCAGGAGCCCACAAACCCCCCTGGGGTCACCTCGAAGCTCAGCGAGGGGCTGGGACCCCAAAACCCTCCTGGGGTCACCCCAATCCCTGTGCGACCCCAAAACCCTCTTTGGAGGGTCACCCCAGTCCCTGTGGGACCCCAAAACCCTCCTGGGGTCACCCCAGTCCCTGTGCGACCCCAAAACCCTCCTGGGGTCACTCCAATCCCTGCGGGACCCCCGCAACACCCCCATGGGGGTCACCCTCAAAACCTGGGCACCCCAAACCCTTTGGACCCCAAGCTCCCCGAAGCTCAGCGAGGGGCTGGCGCCCGCAAACCCTCTGGGGTGACCCCATCTCCCTGTGCGGACCCCAAAACCCTCTTGGAGGGTCACCCCAGTCCCTGTGGGACCCCCAAACCCTCCTGGGGTGACCCCAGTCCCTGTGGGACCCCCGCACGCCCCCTCCTCACCGAGGGGCTGCGCCTCGCACACCCCATTGGGGTGACCCCAATCTCACCGAGGGACTGGGACCCCACAAACCCTCCTGGGGGGATCACCCCAATCCCTACGGGACCCCCCCCAAACCCTCCTGGGGTGACTCCAATCCCTGTGGGACCCCCGCACGCCCCCTCCTCACCGAGGGGCTGCACTTTGCACACTCCCATTGGGGTGACCCCCAATCTCACCGAGGGGCTGGGACCCACAAACCCTCCTGGGGAGGATCACCCCAATCCCTGTGGGACCCCAGCACGCCCCCTCCTCACCGAGGGGCTGCGCCTCGCACACCGCCTGCACCCAGGACTTCATCAGGCGCTTGAGGATCCTCTGCTCGTGCAGCGGGAAGAGCTGCTGGATCACCCCCCGCGCCGCCAGCTCCGGGACTGCACCGGGACACGGCGTCAGCGACATCGGGGACACCGCCCGGGGTCACTGCTGTGCCCCGCGTGGCACCGGGGGGCGGGGACAGCGGGGACAGCGGGGTCAGAGGGGACAGCGGGGACAGTGGGGACCAGGATCCTACACACCCTGCCCAGGACAGGGTCCCAGGGATGGGGACAGGGGGTCAGGAACAGTGGGGACAGGGCCAGCCCCCCCCCAAGGACCCCACTGCCACCCTGCATGGCCCTAGGGTGGCACAGGGACAATGGGGACAGCGGGGACAGCTCTGTGCCCAGCAGGATCCTACACACCCTGCCCAGGACAGGGTCCTAGGGATGGGGACAGGGGGTCAGGAACAGTGGGGACACATTGTGAGGGACAGTGTGGACAGGGCCAGCCCCCCCCAAGGACCCCACTGCCACCCCGCATGGCCGGG
>NW_026108218.1:0-14106 GCF_022539315.1 Serinus canaria | reverse complement strand
TAAAATGCAACACATTTTCAATACTTCTGATGGCTCACCTCTGAAAGAAAAACATAGATATCCTTGTTGGCAGTGTCCTTTTGGCCAACAAATCCTTAAAAACTCTTGTAACTAGAAGCCTTGCGGCCTTGAGAGCCATGCAGTGGAGATGGAAGGCAAACTCACCCTTCCTATCTATGCTGAGGATAGGGAAAAGAAATGGCATCATCTAAAAAACTCAGAGGTCTGCTCTCTAGCTCCTTCCTAACTCCTTCCAATCCCCCAAAGTGTGATTTACAAACAGATGACAAGGACTCATAGTGCTGGCTTTTTGACTCCAAAGCAGCTGCTTTAGAATCTTTCACATAACCCTATGTTGTTATATGCCAGAAATGTATCATTTGAAGAAACTTTCCACACGGACTTGAATGGGAGTTTGTTTGAAAGGTGTTTGAGGAGAAAGCCTCCCAGCAGAGGTCTGGGCTTTGGCCTAGCTGTGTCCCTGCTGATTGTGGAGTGTGCCATCAGCTGCAGGGGTTTCTGGGCTCAAAATAACATCAAGTCACTTGGACTTGCTCCTTTTGGTCTATAAAAGCTGGAGCCACTTTTGAGCAAATTTGGAGACCTCATCTATGGGTGGATGGAGCACCTAGGATTTTCCCAGTTGCCGGGAATGGTTCTCCAGGTCCCCGGTGTAAAAGGGCGCTCCCCAGGAACTGCACATCTGCAAGATGAGAAACAATTGTCTTGGTTTGAAAAGACAGGTGTCTGCTAAGGAAGGGAGAAGCCTTCTCTGAAATGGAAAATGTAAATCCCCTCCCTTCAAATGATTATAATTTAGAAATTAAAATGCTCTCAGGGAAAGCTATGGGAATAGGACTGAGCCCGCAGAGCAGGGCAGCATTTGCTGATGGTCTGAGCCCTTCCTAAAGATCCTGTCGGGCTGTCTTAGACCCCTGGGGCCACGGATTCCTTCCAACCTGGGCCACTTTGGGTGGGCTGGGGGCAAGGGCCCTGGGTGGCACGCTGCAGCACGGTCACCGTGGCATTGAATGGAAGCCGGTGTCCAAGGGCCCTTTGTGACACGTGGGAAATAGAAGCTTGCCCGGGAGCTCGGAGCACACAACGGCGCAGAACGGGACAGAGCGGTGCCGTGAGGAGCCCCCGCACAGCGCACTCGTTCCCTTCTGACTCGGAGCTTTTCTGCAGCCTTGTTCCTGAGGCTGAGCTCGAAGGCCCGAGCACAGGACTCAGTGACCCGTAGCCTTCTGAGGCTTCTGTTCTGCAGCTGCCTTCAAGGGCAGAGCGTGGGACTTAGCACCCCAGAGATTTTCCAGGACATCTCTCCTGAAAATATCTCCAGTCAGTGGCATGGAGCAGAGACCCCTGAGAGTGCACAAGCTGGTCTGGCTGGAGGAGGAGGAGGAAGAAGGCCCTGGAGCTGCCCCAGCACAGGAGACTGAAGAGGTGCTGCCGCTCCATCCACCACAGGAGGGTGAGTGGCAGAGCTGGGCCACAGGGCTGGAGCCTGCAGCCAACTTGGTCCCATCCCATGCCCTGGGGACATGCCCAGAGACAGGATGGAAAAGGAGCAGGGCAGAGACCCCACAGTGGTGGTGCTCCATCCTCCTGGGGCAGCCCGGAGCTTTCCCTGCCTTGGAAGCGCAGGGCTGGGCTGTGTTCTCTGGCCTCTCCCGCAGCCCCTCAGCTCTGTCTGTGCTCGCTCTTTGCCAGATGCAGCCGTGGAGCGCACGCCAGAGCAGGAATCCAGCTGTGGCCGCTTCCGCAGCACAGCTCAGGTACCTGCAGCCACCCCCACCTGGGCTGGGCCTGCTGTCCCTGCTCAGCTGAGCACCGTGTGTAGAGCAGTCCATGCAACATCCCTGCCTTCCTGCCCTTCTCCTACAGCTCGTACGTGAGTTCCTCCGCAGCGTCCGGCACGGAGAGACCAGCACCACGGGCACTGGGCTCAGAGCTCACTCAGAGCTCCTGGGTCATGAGACCAGTGCCGCCCTGCTGGATTTGCTTGTGGAGAGGGGTGTTACCAGGCCAGAACAAGTAAGCAGCCTGTGGCCACGCTTCAATTCCCCCATGAGTCTCGTGGCTTCCCAAGCTGTGCCTGCTGGTCCCTGGAGCCTTTGAGGCCATCGCAGTGTGCTGGGAAGGGAAGCAATTCTCTGGGGATGCTGGGGACATCGCTCCCTCTGGCAGATTTCCAAGCCTCCCTTGCCTTCTCCAGGTGCCCGCCACAGTGAGGTACATTCACCAATGGCTCCTGGCCAATCCCTCTGCTGAGCACAGGCTGGACAAGACCCTGCTGAGTGTCACCAAAGAACACCCGGGTGACGCAGTGGTGACGCTACTGCGTCTGGCCCCGTCCTGTGACAGGGATGGGGCCCACCTGCCCAGAGGGCTCAGGGCTCCCCAGCCCATCACCCTGTACAGCCTGTCCCAGGTGTCTTACTAACAGAGAGTTCCAGGGCCCTCCTTTCCCAGCCCTGGCACGTCAGCCCCTGAGCCTGCTGCCATGCTCCCTTGCCGCCCCTCAGAGCTCTGTCCCCACAGGGCTGGGCTGCCCAGGTGCCGCTGGCGAGGGCCAGTGGGCAGAGGCAGTGCTGGTGGTCAGCCCAGGCCCCTAGGGATGCCTAGGCCACGGTGCTGTGTCTGAGAACCGCCCTGAGACAGAGCTCTAACCCCACAGAGCTGCCATGGCTATGTGGAAGACCATCATGGACTCAACCTGGACTGTGGAGCCAGTGCTGCTGATCCTCCTGGATGTGCTGGGGAGCTGGCCAGAGTGCAGCATGTGCACGTCCGATGGGGACAAAACGAGTGTCTTTGCCCTGGCTGTGAGTTTCTGCAACTGCCCTTTGCTGGCTCCAAGGCCGCCTCTCCAGCAGCTCTGCTTCCTCCTTCCCCCACTGCATCTCCCTGCCTCAGGTGCTGGCCTGAAACCTGGCCCAGGGGCAGCTTCAGGCACGCCAGGCCCCGTGTTCCCCCTGCACGGTCTCTCTAGGCTTCTCCCTGCCAAGCTCAGGCCCTGCCACACGGACACCTTGGCACTGAGCGCTGTCTCAGGGGGGCTTTGTTCTTTGCAGGCAACCGTGGTGATGTGGAAGTTCCTCCAGGAACCCTGCATCTTACAGGTAGTGACGGCGTACTTTCCCTGCCTATTTGAGCATCTGCTCTTCCAAGCGTTTTTCAGCACAGAAGAGATGCCAGAGGAGGTCAATGCCTTTTGGAAGCAATGCCAGGAAGAGCACGGCCTCGCCACCAGCCCCAACAGGTGCTCCATCCCAGTCCTCCTGTCCCTGCCACGTGGCCTGGGAAGGAGCCAGTGCTGCCAGTGTGACCTGGGCTTTGCTCTGCACACAGGTTTGCAGTGCAGACCAAGTCCCTGCTCTGCCAAAAGCAGCACAAGGATGTCGTGGTGTCATTGGAAAGCAAGCGTTGCTGGGACACACTGCTCTGCGCTGACACCCGCCACTATGCTGTGGGTCTGCTGGCCAGGTGAGACTCTCCTTCTGCCCACTGCTCCTGGCGTTTGTGCTCTGTGCCTGGGGTGTCCCACACAGTCCCTGTGGCCCTGGGACACAGAGCCTTGTCACTGAGGGACAGCCACGCAGATTGGAAAAGGCTGGGAGGGGAGAGAGCACTGGGGGAGACACCTCCTAAAGGGCCCAGGTGCCCTTGCAAAATGTGGTGAAAGACCACCAGGCTCTGCGAGCCTGTCCTTGGAGAGATTTGCTCAGGTTCCTGGTCCCTTTTTTGCTCTCCTAGGGAGATGTGCCATGCTTATCCTCGCTTGTGTTCCAGTATTGCACTCCACCTCCTCTGGCTCCTCAGCACGCAGGAGCCACACTGGGATCTGCCCGCCCTGGCATTCCTTGTGGAGGTGAGCCGGGTGTCCAGCGCTGCCTCACTCAGCTGCCTCCCAGCTCCCTGCCCTCTCGTCACCACAGCCGCCTGGGACGGTGCCCGTGCCCATTGCTGCTGCCCGGGCACAGCCCTGTGTGGCTCCGGGCTCCTGCTGGCTGAGCCCCCCATCATTGCCCTGTGCCTTTCGGGTCCTCGAGTGCCTGGATTCGAGTGAATGTGCTGACAGTGTTGTGAAGGTCTCCTCAAGGTACCTGCAGAGCGAGTGCAGGGAGAGGCGTCGCCTGGCGCTCAGGGCCCTTCTCGAGCTCATTGATGATCCCTCAATGGTGAGAAGGGGGCAGTGGCTGAAGCTGCACTGGGAACGCAGTCACTTGGCCTTGCCTGGGCTTCGGGCGCTGGGGCAGCTGCTCCCAGCTCTCCTGCCTCCCACTTCAGCTGCCCGAGTGCTTCGGGACAGGCCTTTGGCCTCTGGGCCCTGCGGCTGCGGGGTGGGGTTTCACAGACTTGTGTTCCGCACAGGACGAAAGAATGTGGAGCTTGTCTGAAAGCCTCATGGACCTACTGTGGGACAATGATGCAGAGATAGCTGGGATGACACTCAGCTTTATATTCCGGCACAAATACATCCTGATGTCAACCTTCATTGCCCTGCAGCTGGCTGAGGCGCTCCTGCCACTCTTTGACCACGTAAGGCTCTCTGCCCCCAGCCACAGCCACTGAGTGCTGCCTGGAAAATGTGTGCCCTGTGCACTTCCAGGCCTGTGCCCAGGGGGGCCTGGAGGAGCCAATGCTGAGGTATTTTTTCCTTTTATTTCATATAGGAGAATAGCCAGGTACAGCTGCTCTCCATAAAACTCTTCCGAGACCTGATGGAGGTTTTGGAACAGAGAGAAAAACTTTTGGAAAGCCCTCTGCACCAGAGCCTGCTTCCACTGCTCTTCCACTGCCATGATGAGAATCAGCATGTGGCAGAGGTGAAGACTCGTGGGCTGCTGCTGTCCCCCTGCGAGGGGGCTGGGCTGCCTCCTGCCCTGCGCCTGCTGGACCGCAGCCTCCTCCAGGCCATGGCACAGGGACGCAGGTCCCATGCCCCGGGCTCTGGGGCCATCTCCGCATCTCTGCTGCTCTCCAGGCTTCTCGGGAAACGCTGCTTTGTGCGGTCAAGTTCATGAAGAGGAGGGATCTCAAAAAGCTGGTGAAGGAGGAGAAACTGTGGAAGTTCAGCAAGTGCCTGGTAAGGATGACCGAGAATGCCCAGCCTCAGCCTGGAGAAGGCTCCCAGAGGGCGGTGCTGTGTGCGGGGCCTGGCAGCTTTGCCCCTGCCCGCTGCTGCAACCAGAGGCCACGCGGGCTCTTCTCCAGGCTCACGTGGGCCCGAGCTGGGTGCTCTTGGAGCCCTGTCCCGGCGGGGTTGCAGGACGGGCTGGCACCGCGGCTCCCCAGGCAGCAGCCGGCCCTCTGCCCCTTCCCATCGGGAGCCCGGCGCCAGCGGCTGCTGGCCACGCCTCAGGGCTGTGCGGGCAGGGGAGGCCGGGGCTGGGCGCAGGCAGTGTTCGGCTGAGGGGCTGAGCCCATGCCAACCCTTTCTTTCCCTCACGCCGCTCTCTCCAGCTGGCAGAGGACAGGAGCAGAGCGGCCGAGCACCTGCGCCGGGCCCTGCGCTACCTGCAGAGCCCACAGGAGCCCCTGCGAGAGGCGGCCATCAGGTTCATGGGTGAGCCACGAGCCCGGGCTCCCTCCCCGGTCCGCCGCAGCTCGGCCCCAGCCCCGCCTGCTGCCCCGGCAGTGCCGGCCGGGCCCGGTGCCGTGGAGCCCCGGCTGGCCTCGGCGCTGCTGCCGCCCTCTGGCAGCCGTGCCCTTGGGCGGCAGCGTGCGGCAAGGGCCCGGGCTGAGCCCTGCCGGACCAGCAGGCCGTGTGGCCACAGTGCCGGCAGCACCGCTGGCAGGGAGCTGTGCCACTGGGGCCGTGACAGGCTCTGTGTTCACAGGGATCGCCGGGCAGAGCTTGAGGGGGCAGCAGCAAGAGCTCCAGCTGATCTGCAGTGGTGAGTGAGGGCAGCAGGCTGAGCACGGGGGCTGGCAAGGGGAGAGCTGCGAGCCCTGCCCCTGCTGTGGAGGGCTCTGCTCCCGTGGGCAGAGCACACAGAGAATTCAGGGCCACGTGTGCCATTCGTGTCCAGCAGCTTCGAGTTGATCCCCTTGGTCCCTGCTCCCTACTGGCCATAGCAAGAGCCGGCTGGCATGGCCTTGGCCGGGGGCTCTCCTGGGGTCCCCAAAGATCTGGGATCTGACCGTGGATCTCTCCTGCAGCCCTTGAAGACCAAACAAATGATGTCAGCCTCGCTGTTGGAAGCCTTGCAATTGAAACACTCAAGTCCGTAGGCCCGGCTCCGATCTCCATGTTCCAGCGGCTCCGAAATCACTTGCGCAGGGCATGGAAGAGACGGCCTCGCCTGTCACGGCTCGGCTGCCTGCCCTGCCGGAGCTCTGTGGAGAGCTGATCCACAGGCTCTTTTTTGTGAGGCCACCTGAGGCAGGTGGCATTTCTTTTTCTTCAGGAATGTTATTTTCTTTTTTTGTTTTTTTGTTTTCTTTTAAAATGTAAATATAGACTGTGTTACAATACACAGACTGCCAGGATCTTTCTTTTGCTGCCCAGGGTCCACAGGGCATAGGGGAAGAGGGGGAAAAGGGTGCTTGTGCTCAGCCAGCTGCCTAGGCATGCAGTGACGCAGGGAAAATGGCCAGAAGCCCCTTGGCCTTTGGTGGTTCTGCTGAAGCCTTTGTGCTGCCAACAGAGCGTCGGGGCAGGGGCTGGAGCTGCGGGGATCCCTGCGAGAGCGGTGCCTGGAGATGGCCACAAGCCCTGTGCCAGGCAGGAAGCGCCATCCGTGTCCTCCTGCCCGTGTGCTGCTGCCTGCGTTGCTCAGGGCTCCGAGGTGCCTCTGGCTGGGGCTCCTCTGGAGCTGCTGTGGGGCTGTGGCGCTGCTGCCGGGCAGCTTGGCCAGGCTGGGGGAGACCTTGAGGGGCTGGGGCACTGGGAAGCCCTGAGCAATTGGGTGTCAGAGGCCATAAGCAGCCCCCTGGCAGCTGCCTTTCTCCTGCCAGAGCTGACTTGCAAGACGGATCCTGGGTGCTCTGGAACTAACAGCATCAGTGTTGTTGAAAACCTGTGGGGGGAACGGTGCGGGATGCAGAGGTTCAGGGACATCACATAATAACCAATATGATCCAGTGAAGCCAAATTTATTATCCCTAAACAAACTGTATTTATAATAATTCTCTCCTGTCTACGTGTCTCTAGCTAATACATGCTTGGCCAGGCCTAGCTGTTCACGTGTCTAAGACAGGGTGCTGATTGGATCATCTAACTTTTCACATGTCTGGCTGTGGTTTTCTGTCCCACCCATGAACCGTCTTTTTTCCTCACTTTTCCAAGCTCACTGACAAACTTGCTGAGTCCATTTGACTCTTCTTCTTGTATCAAGGATATACCGACCCCATTTTCTGAATATGTCCATTATTGTTTGTGAACGTGTCCATTGTCCATTATCCCAAGCAGGCTGGATTGTGCATCAGCTGAATATGGCCATTGTTTCTCAAAAACTCCTCAATCTGCAACAAATCCTCAACATTTCCCCTGCTTTGTTTTTGCACAAGCCAGACTGGTTTAAAAGCACTGTCAATGAGTTTGCACCCAGCGTAGAAAGCAAGGCACTATAAGCAGAATTGAAAAATGAACACAAAGTATCATAATGCCAAAGCGCACTAAGTCCTTGAGCCAGGATTTTAGCCACACATCAAAGGAATTGTCAACAACTGTGAGCTTTTGCACATTCTCCTTAAGCAGTGTCTGTTTTTGTGAATAGATTCAGAGTGATCAGAGAGATTCATGCAACACATCCCTTCAAAATCCTCACACCCATGTCCTTGTGCTAGCAACAAAAAATCTATAGCAGCCCTGTCTTGTAGCACTGCGTGGCGTATGCTACCTACATCAGTGGTAAGCTCATTCAGTATTATAGATGTAATGTTAATTTGTTTTCCTGTCCCACAAGCCAATCGCTTTAATTGTGTAAGGGCCTGTGAAGAAGCTACACCTGGTGTAAAAAGTGATGCCCGTATAACCGAAGGCCTGTTCCACAATTCTACATTATCCTTACAGCCTGAGCCTAATGAATGCACACTACGTTTCTGACGCTGGTATTTGTGCCTGATGTTAAGCATCTGTTGAATGCTAGGGGCAAACGGTGTCAGTTTCCCAAAATAGCAAGGTCCTCGTAATGCTTTCTGAGGAATTGCAGGCCAAGCTCTGTCTCCACAAGTGAGAAAAACTCCAGGAGGCAACATGCTTGCTGATTTTTGTTTTAAGGGCACAGACCGTGTCCAGTTGGCACAGTGTGCCGTAGTATTGTAACACCACAAAGATACAGGAGATATCCAAGTGCTGTCATCTCCGGGCTTTCCTGACCTCTCCCTAATCAGCTCTCTGCCCTTGAAGTACTCAAAGAACAAACAATAATTTCCTGGCACTGATCCCAGAATATCCAGCTCCTGTGGCTCCTGACTGGTAGTGTTTAAATTTTTAGTGATTTTAAATGCCTGAGCTCCTAAAGGATTTCTAGGGATTTTTTTTTTCACATCAATTTTCTGTGATTATTCCATTTTGATTAGTACACCAATTTGACCAGGCGTTACTTAAGTTATCATAAATTTGAGCTCTGGTCCATTTTCCAAATTCTTCCATTGTGTCTAAGGGAACTCCAATTAAGCAGGTACGAAATGGATCCAAAGGTGTATGTTAAGCCTATGTGGAGTTGCTAGTACTTCCTCAGCATACTCCAGCACACTTGGTAGATACTCCGATCGTTGTTCAGCTGTCAGGTGTTGGAGAAGTGGATTCAGGACTGTCTGGAATCGGTGCTTTCGCCGACTCTCCGCCTCTGGACACAGCATGGGTTGATGACGGTGGTTTCAGATAGGGCTTCACCCACTTGGCTGGGATCCAATGAATGCCTTTATCTGTAAGTAAGCACATATAACCTCTGCCTATTAGTTTTACTGTAGCTGGTCCTTCCCACACTCCTGTTTCTGGGCTTTTGAACATGACCTGAGTACCGTCAGGCAATTCCTCCCTTGGATTACGTGTGAGGGCATGATGCACAAGAATAGACGGATCTTCCCTATCTCCTGTTGTTCTGAGGTAATTAAGCACAAAGATGGCTTTAGTTGTTTTTTCCTCAGGGGATAACCCTGTAGTTCCCCCTTTTTGTTTTTGCAGCATGCCCTTGAACGTCTGATGAGCACGCTCAATAATTGCTGGACCAGTAGGGTTGTGAGGAATACCAGTGTCATGTTGAATACCCCATGAATTACAGAAACGCTTGAATCCTAAGGAACAGTAAGCAGGACCATTGTCAGTCTTGATTGCTAAGGGGACACCTAATATGGCAAAGCAATTGTACAAATGTTTTTCAACATGACGTGCTGCCTCACCTGTTAAGGGAGTAGCCCATATAATACAAGAATAGGTATCAATGCAAACATGTACAAACTTTTTTGGACCAAATTCTGCTACAGGAGTTACATCCATTTGCCACAATTGCAAAGGTTCAGTACCCCTAGGGTTAACATCTGTGCCTAAACCAATGCCATCTTGTTGACAACCAGGACAGGATCGCACAATATCAGAAGCATCAGTAAAGGGAACACCAAATTGTTTAACTAACATTTTAGCAGATTGATGAAGAAAAGCGTGGGAAGTTGTAGCCTGCTGAAATTTATCAGGGTTTGGCATTGGCCAGACAGTGGCTATCAACCGATCAGCTCGAGCGTTACCTTCAGACAGGGAGAGCTTAATGACTTAAAATATGAGTAATAAAGTATTCCTGCTGTCGTTGATTTAGGTTTTTAGGCAATTGGCTTAAAAGGGAATACAAATGCTTATTACTCACCTCCTTGAGTACTGCTCTTTCAAGGCGTTGGACACAGCCAACTATATAAAGTGAATCAGAAGCCATGTTAATAGCCTCATTTTTCCAATTTTCAAAAGCCCAAATCTCAGCTCTCAATTCTAATGTCTGCAATGTATCTTTTGACTCTCCAAAAATGACATGCTTTTTCCACATTTTGTCCTGCTGCCAAGTGCAGGCAGCCCTTTTTGACCTTTTACCTGCATCTGTGAATACTGTCTGCCCAGATACCGGACAGTCAGATCTCCAGGGTCTGTCCTCCAGATGCTGATGCTCCAATAAAGATAACACCCGGTGCCTTGGGTAAGTGTTGTGAACTTTACCTTCACACCCAGCCAAAGCTATCTGAAAAGAAACAGAGTGTCTAATTCCCCATTCAAGATACCAGTTAGCCAGTGGTACTACAATTGCATACGGTTCATGTCCCCAGATTTCCAAAATTCTCCCCCTACCCTTCATAATTAAATGAGCAAAAATTTCCAGTCGAGTGGTAATAGTTCTAGACTGTTTTACAGGTAAAAACACCCATTCCAAAAGAACTAAAGGATTAGCCTGAGTTTTAACCCATTGACAAATTAAGGTGAAAGGATGCTTAGCAAAGTAGTCATCCTCCTTGCCCTGATTGATGACCATCAATTGAACTGGAACATCCTAGATCAGACGATGTGCATGTGATGTAGCAACCTTTGTGGCAATGTGATCCAAGGCCCCCTGCTGTCTCTTATCCAGAGTCCACCTGGGAAGGTAAAGGTAATTACATCTTTGCTCATTTGAGTCCCCTGAGTCCTTCCCATACCTGCAATGACTAAAGTAGGGTTAACTAATGCCCAATCTTTGGGCCATATTGTGTTTGAAATGATGGTTACATCTGCTCCAGTTTCAATTGTGAGTTTTTCAGTAATAGAATCACCATTAGGATGTGTCAGGGTTACCTGTTGGTTTGGTTTACCTCTTGTGATGTCCATGGCCCAATATACTTCTGGGTTACCTGTGGAACCAAAGCTTCCTGTTTCCCTCTCCTTGTCATCTGCACAGGGGACACAAGACTTAAAAGGAACAAGCTGAGCAATTTGTGAACCTTTGGGAATAGATACAGGAGGGAAAAATGTTCTAACCATAATTTTAACAACCCCTTGATAGTCTGCATCAATAACCCCAGGGATTATATCCAATCCCTTTTTACTGGCAGATGATCTCCCCAACAGAAAAGCACTAAGCCCACCCCCAAGGGTCCTTTTACATTAGTGTCTATCAGGTGTACAGCAGAGTACGTCATGGTGACGTCTACTGCAATGTCCAAATTCAGTCTGGCAGCACTTCCAGCTGTTGACGATCTGAGTGAGTAAAGTCCACGGTGGGAGGCTGAGCTATCCAGGCTCTCCTTACTTGTTTTTGCACGTGAGGAGAGAACATGTTGGCAAAGTGGTTTCCCTGGAAGCGACATTCTTTAGTATTGTGGTTATCTTTTTTTTTCTTTTTTTCTTTTTTTTTCCTTTTTTTTTCTTTCTTTCTGCCGCTGAAAAGCGACACTGACTCGGAACATGTTTTATTTTACCCCATCCAAAGCACTTAATGTTCTTTCCCTTCTGCTTTCTTTCCCAGTTTATAAATCAGTGGTTTTACTGCATCTTGAACTGCAGCAGCTACATAGGATGCCTTTTCCCTTTCTGTAGTCCTAGCCATCAGTTCCAGCATTTCTGTAACATCACCTCCCTTCTTTAATGTAACCAAAATCTGCCGAGTTTTATCATTAGCATTGTCAAAAGCCAGCATATTAAACAATTTCACCTTTGTGTCTGAATCCAAATCAGATGATCATAAATAGCCTTATGCAATCGGTCCACAAACTTATCAAAGTCCTCATTCTCTCTTTGGTGAAATTGTGTAAAAGCCTTATTATGTAACCCATCTGGAAGTGCAAGAAGAGCATTATAGGCTAGGTGTTGGCTCATCTATAAAACTTCGTCAATGCTCCTAGCCTGGGCAGTGGCAGTAGCCCAGGGCCCTTTGCCAAGTTACTGTTGTGCTGTTAAACCATACAGAGGATCACCCTGCACCAGAGGCTTTGCTGCTTCCTGGGCACACTTTTCCTCCCAGCTTTTATAGAACATCACCTGCTGCTGGGGTGGCATAACAAGCCTGATTAGGGTATACACATCAGCTGGAATAAATGTGTTAGAGGTAAAAACATACTGCAGAAGTGACTGTGCAAGTTGGGATTTTAAAGCAAATTGTGAAATTGCAGCTCTTACCCTCTCTAAAGTCTTCCAATCGAAAGGTTCCCAAACTCTACCTGCAGCATTAGTTACTACAGGAAAAGCCTGTATATCATTTGTGAGAAAAGTCCCTTCTACCATAGCTTCCATTTCCGTTTCCACGCTGCTTCTATTTCAGGGTCACATTCCAATTCTAATTCCACATCCTTTACAGCATGAGGGGGAGGATTTAGTTTAACCGGCTGGGATGCTGGCTCAGAGACAAAATGAGAGGGTGGTAACCGCTTTCCTAATTGTCTGCCTGAACCCACAATCATTGGTAGATCAATTTTTTTTCAAAAGAATAGTCTCTTTTGGGGACAACCGAATCCTTTTGTTGAATTATTAATTTTTGGAAATTGTCCACTAAAGACTTTAAATCCTCTTCAATAGAAGCATTATTCATAACATCTCCTTCTGTATCCTTTACAGCATGTTTAGTCTCTAGGCTACTGTTATCAGCATTTTTTTCACTCTGAGTACAACTGTCCTTTGTTCTGCAGATTAACAAGCCTGAAGAGGTTTTTTTACTGTGAGTGCAAGTGTCCTTTGGTCTGCAGACCAACACCTCTGAAGAGGCAGCAGCTTCCTCATTCTTACTAGGAGCTGGAGGAGCAGTTGGTGTGATGCTCGATTCTGAGCTAAAGGGTTGTGGGCTGTGCGAGGGAATGTCTAAGGTTGTAGAAAACAGTGGCTGAACTGAAGTTACTGGGAATGCCTGAGGTTTTTCTGGCTCAGAGGCAAGGGCAGCACAAGCTGCAGAAGCAGCTTTCCTCTCTGCCTTTAAACCCTGTAAAGCTTCTATGATGGTTTTCCACACAGTAGCATACTTAGACGCCTCTTTTGCCTCGTTCCCCCCGGATGCAATGCAGTCCCATAACCTTCGCCCCACAGCTTCCCATGTCAAAATCTCAAAAGCACCCTGTGCTCTTCCTATGAGATTATGTTCCCAAGCCCAGTGTAATAGCCCCTTCAAATTGGAAGCATCATACTTATGTTCTCTCTTAGAGAGGATATGTTGGAGGAGTTTCTGAACACCTTCCCTTTCCTGTTCAGACACCATCTCCTCCCCAGCCGCTCACCCTGATCAGGGCGAGATTCAGGATATCTACGATTGGAGCTCCAGGAACCTTTTCCTCTCACTGGGGCAGTGAGGATACTTTCAGCCGGCTTCTCTGCTCCTCAAGGGCTGGATCTGATCCTCTGCACAGCAGCCAAATTGCTGTCCTTGAGTCCCTCTCCGGGTTGCCCTGCAATTCTCCACCAGAAATGTGGGGGGAAAAGTGCGGAATGTGGAGGTTCAGGGACATCACACCACAACCATTATGATCCAGTGAAGCCAAATTTATTATCCCTAAACAGACTGTATTTATAATAATTCTCTACTGTCCACGTGTCTCTAGCTAATATATGAGTGGCCAGGCCTAGCTGTTCATGTGTCTAAGATAGGGTGCTGATGGGATCATCTAACTTTTCACGTGTCTGGATGTGGTTTTCTGTCCTACCCATGAACTGTCTTTTTCCTCACTTTCCCAAGCTCACTGACAAACTTGCTGAGTCCAGTTGACTTTTCTTCTTGTATCTTTTTCAAGGCTCTACCAACCCCATTTTCTGAATATGTCCATTATTGTTTGTGAACGTGTCCATTGTCCATTATCCCAAGCAGGCTGGATTGTGCACCAGCTGAATATGGCCATTGTTTCTCAAAAACTCCTCAATCTGCAACAAATCCTCAACAGGCTACAAGCTCTTCAGGAAAGACAGGAAAGGGAGAAGAGGTGGAGGAGTGGCCCTTTATATTAGGGAGAGATTTGATGCTATGGGTGTTAAAACTAATGATTATGAAATTAAATGTCTATGGGTAAGACTTGGGGGAAGGCCAACAAGGCTGACATCCTACTGGGAGTCTGTTATCACCCACCCAACCAGGAAGAAGAGGTGGACAACTCATTCTATGAGCAGCTAGAGAATGTTTCAGGTTCATCAGCTCTTGTTCTTGTAGGTGCTTTCAACCTGCTGGA